>NW_026600518.1:171217-212642 GCF_029448725.1 Salvelinus fontinalis
GACACCCTTTAGGGTATTGCTATCTTCAGGTTGAGATGACACCCTTTAGGGTATTGCTATCTACAGGTAGATGACACCCTTTAGGGTATTGCTATCTACAGGTTGAATGACAACAATAATACTGAGTATGTATTTGAATTAATTCTGAAGAGCTTTCCTTGTTGTCATTCAGCCTGTAATTATCAAGGCCCTAGAGGACTGTGTCTTTTCTACCTGTAGTTATCGGTACCCTAGAGGACTGTCTTCTCTACCTGTAGTTATCAGTACCTTAGAGGACTGTCTTCTCTACCTGTAGTTATCAGTACCTTAGAGGACTGTGTCTTCTCTACCTGTTGTTATCAGTACCTTAGAGGACTGTGTCTTCTCTACCTGTTGTTATCAGTACCTTAGAGGACTGTGTCTTCTCTACCTGTAGTTATCAGTACCCTAGAGGACTGTGTCTTCTCTACCTGTAGTTCTCAGTACCTTAGAGGACTGTGTCTTCTCTACTTGTAGTTCTCAGTACCTTAGAGGACTGTGTCTTCTCTACCTGTAGTTATCAGTACCCTAGAGGACTGTGTCTTCTCTACCTGTTGTTATCAGTACCCTAGAGGACTGTGTCTTCTCTACCTGTAGTTCTCAGTACCTTAGAGGACTGTGTCTTCTCTACCTGTAGTTATCAGTACCTTAGAGGACTGTCTTCTCTACCTGTAGTTATCAGTACCTTAGAGGACTGTGTCTTCTCTACCTGTAGTTATCAGTACCTTAGAGGACTGTGTCTTCTCTACCTGTAGTTATCAGTACCTTAGAGGACTGTGTTTTCTCTACCTGTAGTTATCAGTACCTTAGAGGACTGTCTTCTCTACCTGTAGTTATCAGTACCCTAGAGGACTGTCTTCTCTACCTGTAGTTATCAGTACCCTAGAGGACTGTGTCTTCTCTACCTGTAGTTATCAGTACCCTAGAGGACTGTGTCTTCTCTACCTGTAGTTATCAGTACCCTAGAGGACTGTGTCTTCTCTACCTGTAGTTATCAGTACCCTAGAGGACTGTGTCTTCTCTACCTGTAGTTATCAGTACCCTAGAGGACTGTGTCTTCTCTACCTGTAGTTATCAGTACCTTAGAGGACTGTGTCTTCTCTACCTGTAGTTATCAGTACCCTAGAGGACTGTGTCTTCTCTACCTGTTGTTATCAGTACCCTAGAGGACTGTGTCTTCTCTACCTGTAGTTATCAGTACCCTAGAGGACTGTGTCTTCTCCTAACTGCTCTGTATGCCGTCCCTCTAACCACTTATCCAACACAGTCTAGATGGACTATCATACGGTCCAGTCCAGATGGACTGTCATACGGTCCGGTCCGGTCCAGATGGACTGTCATGCGGTCCGGTCCAGTCCAGATGGACTGTCATGCGGTCCGGTCCAGTCCAGATGGACTGTCATACGGTCCGGTCCAGTCCAGATGGACTGTCATACGGTCCGGTCCAGATGGACTGTCATACGGTCCGGTCCAGATGGACTGTCATATGGTCCGGTCCAGATGGACTGTCATATGGTCCGGTCCAGATGGACTGTCATATGGTCCGGTCCAGATGGACTGTCATATGGTCCGGTCCAGATGGACTGTCATATGGTCCGGTCCAGATGGACTGTCATACGGTCCGGTCCAGGTGGACTGTCATACGGTCCGGTCCAGGTGGACTGTCATACGGTCCGGTCCAGATGGACTGTCATACGGTCCGGTCCAGTCCAGATGGTCTGTCATACGGTCCGGTCCAGTCCAGATGGTCTGTCATACGGTCCGGTCCAGTCCAGATGGTCTGTCATACGGTCCGGTCCAGTCCAGATGGACTGTCATACGGTCCGGTCCAGTCCAGATGGACTGTCATATGGTCCGGTCCAGTCCAGATGGACTGTCATACGGTCCGGTCCAGTCCAGATGGACTGTCATATGGTCCGGTCCAGTACGTGAAACCTTTACCAACACACTGGCTCTTAGTGTCTGGGCACAATGTTGCACTGTGCAGGTTACGGCTGAATGACATGTGTGTGAAACGGGTTTCATTTATAGCTATGTGTATACTGTTTATAATGTCCAGCTCCTTGCAGTCAGGTCAACAGGTCGACCTCTCCGTCTACTCCTCCCATCCCTGCTGGCGAAAGAGACACACTCATCCCTCCCTCCATCCCTCTGTCCCCACATACATATTCAACAGCCAAACAGTCCTAGAGCAGAGTTTTGGTCTGGGTGATAAAAGCCTAACACAACTCTGCATTTTGACAGTCATTAAATGAGGAATTGGGAACAAACCTGGGAGTCTATTGAATATTCTTCCAACCACCCCTAACAATACAGATATGTGGGATGTGGTGAGAGAGCTAACCTGTCTGTATTTAAAGGCTCTGTTATCTGTGAGGCACAGAGAGGTGTGTGTAAGCGTGTGTGTGGGTGTGTGTGCGGTCTCGCTGAGGTAAGGCTTGACCCGCCTGACGAGTGCACATCAACCCGCTGCCATTACAGGAGACCGTAGGTCCGTAACTAGGCAACTTGGACACCCAGTACAAGATGGTGGTCAATGCAGTCAGACATCAGTCAATAACCTTAGCTTAAACCCCCCCCTACCCCCCCCCACACACACACACACACACACACTTAAAAGCCTTTATGTACTGGCTGTAAAATGGTCCTTGCTCGGACACACACACACTCTCATATAAACACATTTAAAAGCCTAAGTACTGGTTGTAAAGCCTCCCTCTCTGCTTTCTGATCTCACACACCTTTTAGTGACTGAATAACTGACTTGAACACATTGTAAAAGGACTGTTGGGCAGACTGTGGCACATCATAAAATCTGTAGATTTCTGTGTGGACTACAAATGATGCTTTAACAGTAAATTCTCTTAGGAATACAATAGTTTTACTTTAACAGTAATGTATCATAGAATACAATAGTTTTACTTTAACAGTAAATTCTCTTAGGAATACAATAGTTTTACTTTAACAGTAATGTATCATAGAATACAATAGTTTTACTTTAACAGTAATGTATCATAGAATACAATAGTTTTACTTTAACAGTAATGTATCATAGGAATACAACAGTTTTACTTTAACAGTAAATTCTCTTAGGAATACAATAGTTTTACTTTAAGTTGTTCTTCGATGCCATGGTTAAGAGTTCTGTTTTGTTGCTGATGTTCTGTACAGTTTCGTCTTCACTGGTTTGGACAGGGCTGGACATCTTGACTAAGTTTCAGTTTTCCCTCAACAACCCATCCCCTGAGCAGCGAGAGCTATGAGTGGTCTGAGTAGTCGAAAAGAGAACTAAACTACAATGCAGCCTTCTCTGTCGTGTTGATTGTAATACCAAACATTAGTTAGTTAGTGTGCGTTGGCAAGGGATGACAAAGGTAGAGCCATAGTATGGAAGTGATAGTGAATGGTAAAAACAGAGCAAAACTCCATTCCAGGAGCTCTCAGGAGATGTCTCCCGGGTTGAGTGTCAGTGGGGGGACCCAGCTCTCAGGAGATGTCTCCCGGGTTGAGTGTCAGTGGGGGGGGCCCAGCCCTCAGGAGATGTCCGCCGGGACGAGTGTCAGTGGTGGGGGCCCAGCCCTCAGGAGATGTCCGCCGGGACGAGTGTCAGTGGGGGGGCCCAGCCCTCAGGAGATGTCCGCCGAGACGAGTGTCAGTGGGGGGGGGCAGCCCTCAGGAGATGTCCGCTGGGACGAGTGTCAGTGGGGGGGGGGGGGCCCAGCCCTCAGGAGATGTCCGCTGGGACGAGTGTCAGTGGGGGGGGGGGTGTCAGTGAGTGTCAGTGGGGGGACCCAGCTCTCAGGAGATGTCTGCTGGGATGAGTGTCAGTGGGGGGGGGCCAGCCCTCAGGAGATGTCCGCCGGGATGAGTGTGAGTGGGGGGGGCCCAGCCCTCAGGAGATGTCCGCCGGGACGAGTGTCAATGGGGGGGCCCAGCCCTCAGGAGATGTCTGCCAGGATGAGTGTCAGTGGGGGGGCCCAGCTCTCCTTTCTTCTGTTCCTTCTCATTATCTCACTCTTATTTATTTCTCTCTGGTGCTCATTTGTTTTTCCTTTTCTCTCCTTTCTTTGTCTCACTCTTTCTCAATCTCTACTTTTTGTATCTTTCTTCTCTCCCCCCTCTCCCTGATGGATATCACCATGAGGGGTCAGTCAGGTCTTCTTTAAAAAGCGATGAGAGTTAAGTGTGTCATTTTTCTTTCTAACTGGATCATTTGTATTTATTTGCCTGACTCTGTCACAGAGCCGGTCTTAACCAGAGAGGACATGAAGGCTCTTTAAGAGGCCCCAGCTTCACCTCCTAACCCTATTATAACCCAAGTGCTTGTAAATGATGATAAATGGACCTTGTGCCTTTTGAGAACTCAATCTGGGCCTTGTAATCCATACTCATGGACATAGGGAAGATAGACCCTACTGTGGGTGTCAGTTTATGGTCAACATATGTTTTTGGATAAATGGATGGAGAAATAGTGCACCCATACGTGTAAGATATGTGTAACACAATACTGTACAGTGAGAAAGTCACTTACATATCAGTATGCCTTTTATTTTCTTGAAAAAATTAAGCAATGATTTGCTATAACTGCTGTCCATGCATATTTATACAAGACATTAGTACGATTTGGTCAGGATAGTTTTTGTCTGGCTAGAGAGACTACCGTACTCATAGTACAGTGGAATAGCTATGCTTTTTCAATGAGCTGACTGGTGTAGGGGAAGGAGAGAGGAAAGGATGGTTTTCTATGAGCTTTCTGTTTCTACGCCCTATAGGAGGGACAGATCTAGTTAGTCTGTTTCTACGCTCTATAGGAGGGACAGATATAGTTAGTCTGTTTCTAGAAGTAACACAGCATAGCTAACCAACTAGTCGCTTAGTATAGTATCTCTTCCTCCTCCTTTTTGTTTTCTCTTTTCCTTCTCTCTTTCCATCGCCTTTCTGTTCATCCCTCAAACCTACGTGCTTCATTATCCTCCTTTATCTCCCTCCTCCTTCACCCTCTTTCCCATGCTATATCTTTCTTCTATTGGCTTTATTTTGTGTATCTCTCCCCTGTCCCCTCCTCTCCGGCCACCCTCTCCTGTGTGCTTTCACTTTTTACATGTTCATATTCTTCGGCCTCTCTCTTGCCCACCCCTCTCTCTCTCTCCCTCTCCCCGTCTCTGATAAAGCATCTCATCTCAATGCGGCTCCCTGCGGTTTGTCATATGTCTCCCCTCTCCAGCTTGATTTATGTGGCTGTGGTGTATAAACCATACTGTAGCTCTATGAAACAAACCCTAAGCGTCCCCTCTCTCCTGCTCTATCTATGGATCAAGGGGGGGAGAGAG
This sequence comes from Salvelinus fontinalis, assembly GCF_029448725.1. NCBI lineage: Eukaryota > Metazoa > Chordata > Actinopteri > Salmoniformes > Salmonidae > Salvelinus > Salvelinus fontinalis. The sequence goes on from NW_026600518.1 coordinate 176,566, forward strand.
GGAGGAAAGGAGGGAGAGGAGGAAAGAGGGGAAACTTATCTCATATCAATAGAGCTATGTTGGCATGGAGACCTTTACTGATGGCCTCCTATATAAGCAGAGATATGTATTGTCCCCCCACTCCGTAGGTACAGTACACACACCTCCCTCTCTCGCCTCGCTCAGCTACACGTCTCCATTTGTTTCAATCTCTCCCTCTCTGAAGTTTTATTAAATATCCCAGGCGCCTCGGAGGGGGGTGGGATGGCCATGCAGGGAGAGGGGATTTTTGATAGCAGATGGATTTGACCTGCGAATGAATCTTCTGGTTGTCTGTGTTAGAGAAGGGGAATGAGAGGGAGGAAGAGGGATAGAAACTGCGAGACAGAGAGAAAAACGGAAAGGGAGAAAGAAATCGAGAGGGAGAGAAACCGAGAAGGAGAGAGGCAGAGATCAGACAAATCTATATGTCTTGACAGTTCAGAGGAGCCATTCGGTCTCTTCCCAACCCTGAACAAAGAGCATTGTAAAAACAAATATGAACCATGGTCCCCCTCAGATTTCTGACCCATTACGTCAGAACATATTAGCTACAAGTCTGATCTTAGACCACAACCAACTGTTTCCTCCTCAAAGGTCACAGCATTGAAACGTTTTTGTGCTTTTGATTCCTGTGGGGTCCAGAAACCGATAGAGGGGGGGGGGGGGGGGGGGTTACGGATGCCCCAATGTTCAGGTTTCATGGGAACAGGATGAATCACTGCTGTTTCTGACTACATGTATATATATCATAGACAGTTCCCTGGGAATGGCATTCACTATGTGGTGCTACAGTACCTTCCCCTTAACTACTCTACTAACAAAACTACAAAACCTTTCTCTGAGGTTGTATTGGGAAGATACAGTTGCTGTGCTGTGGCTATGCAGCACACAGGCCGACTGTATTACAGGTGATAGTAACTGATGAGGGAGAGCCTAATGTAATATTGAGAAGGCAGAAATTCTCTTTCTCGGTCTCTTTCTCTTCTCTCCTACCCGTGGCTGTGAGAATGAGTTAATATTAATCATAATGATGGATGATGAATGACCCTGCGTGAGCCAGAGTGTGTGTGTGACAGTGTTATTGTCCTGATTAACTAAACACTGTCTCAGGTCTCTCTATGGAGTAGGGAAAGAGAAGGAAGGAACGAGAGAACTGAGATTTATCTCCCATTTCCTCTCTCTCTCTTACCCTCTCTCTCTCTTTCTCTCTTACCCTCTTTCTCTCTCTTACCCTCTTCCTGTCTAGGTGTTCTACCTCCCCCCCCCCCCCCCTCTCTGTCATCTGTAATGGTTTCTAAGAGAAACAAACACTTGTGTTGTATCAGCAGGCTGCACCTGGCATTAATGCAAACGCTTAAGAAAATAATTAGCGGGTGTACGTGGCTGCCTGGTCCCTGAAGATGCCCAAAGGCAGTGGAATGAATGCTACGGTATAGGAGCTGCAAGAGAATAATTCTGCTGTCTGTGTGTGTGAGACACACTGTCGTCCTTCACCACAGAGACTTAGAGAAATGGGCATGTCACTCCGAAGGCAATGAGTGGATTCTCTTGGTGCTTGAAGAGATTCTATGTATATGAGATGGTGCGTAATGTTCGGTCGCTGCTCAAATGTGAAGAATAGTGACAACCTACAGTACCATCAGAAATATCCATTAAATGGAAGGTTAACAATGTTAAGAACTTATTTCAGATCATCCAGCACTTGCTGCTTTGTATCAATAGGTGCCTTACTCGCCTACATGTTGTTAAATGCAGTGGCGGCTGGTGACGAGATGTGAGGAGGATGGATTATTGACTGATATCCCTTTGGCCATAATATTGTGGCCATGTGTTGGCGGCCATACTCAAGAGGTCCCATGCAACCAGCCCTCCTGCATTGCATCCTGGGTAATGAACCATGTGGCCGTTGTGTCCTTTCAAACCTAACAGGAGGGTGAATTCTCACTACAGGCGGTAAATCCAACACCTGATTGGAACTGGAGGGGCTCAGCTGTGCCCCTAATGCCCCTCCAAGGATCAGAAAGGTGCTGACAGGCGAAATCAGCACTTTTGTGTGCTAACTGCTAAAGGATGATGCCAACATTAGCATAATGGCCCTAACATGTGCAGGTGTATCTTTTATGTATGGGTGGTTTATGGGGTGTGCTAACTGTCAAGAGACAGATCCTGCTAGCTGTTAGCATGAGATCATTGGTGCAGTTGATAGTCCTTGCTGCTGAGGTTAGCGAAAAGGCACTAACGCTTTGGGACCCATATGGCATTGCAGTGGTGATGAAAGACCATTTGTGGACTGAAGCTAGCCTTTAGCAGAAGATAAGCATTGCGATGTACAGCTAGCACGAAAGTGGAACAATTTGGTGGCTCCACAGTACTGAACTATGCAGACAGTTTTGGTTAGCATTAGCGCACTTGTGATGTTTGATACACTGACACCTCCGTGTCAATAGTTGTTGCCGCGGTGTCAGTAGTTGTTGCCGCGGTGTCAGTAGTTGTTGCCGCGGTGTCAGTAGCTGTTGCCGCGGTGTCAGTAGCTGTTGCCGCGGTGTCAGTAGCTGTTGCCGCGGTGTCAGTAGCTGTTGCCGCGGTGTCAGTAGCTGTTGCCGCGGTGTCAGTAGCTGTTGCCGCGGTGTCAGTAGCTGTTGCCGCGGTGTCAATGGCTATTTGGTGTCAGAAGTAAGGACCAGCTCTTTGGGTGCTGTATTCCTCAAATAAATGTTTATTTGTCAAGTACACGGTTTACAGGTGTAAAAGGTGCAGTGAAAATGCTTGTGTGCCATTTCCCTTTAACAGTGCAGTACAATTATCAATCATCAGTCAATAAATGTCCACTTAGCACGACCAAGGGGACAGCTAGCTATAGGAGAGGGTGTGTCAATGCAATCAGAACCCTATAGTCATACAGGCTCTATCAATCAATACTGATAGTCAGTTCTCAGTTCTGTGGTCAATAAACCCACGAGAGTCATCAGCTTCATCACTATGATGAGGAGTTTCCTATCTCAGTACAACAACTTTTTATTGTTGTTCATTTCCTTCTTCTTTATCCTTTTTCTTCTCCTCTGTTTATTTTCTGGGTGTGTCCATATTAGACATTGATTGGCCAGTGTGTTTTCTGAGGAGAAAAGAGAACACAATTAGCCATAGAAAAGAAGCCCTGGATAGATCTCCTGTTTCCAGAGGGACAGGTATAGAACCTTTCTCCTGGTGACAGGATAGCACGGCTTGCCAATATTCACACGTCCTCTGGCCCTTCCATTGACGTGGGGAGCCTCTAATGAATGGATTGGCATGCCCGTCACTGTTGCGCTGACGGTTGCTTCCATTGGCTGGATCAACCTTTGGCCCCATCTCTTCTACAGTCTGACTGATCCCAGATTAACCACTGCTGTGGGATGGGGAATGGGCAGAATGGGGAGGACAATTTCATGTTTTTGTGTGTCTCTTGCTCTCTGCTCTCTCCTCCTGTCAGTAATGGGGAATGTTAGTAATTGCTTGTTTTGCAGGTGTGTATGTGAGGGCTGATGTGATGTTTTTAATGTGTGTAGTGTATGATATTGATTCTAAATACTAAAGTCTGTCTCCTCCAGGCGTTTTGAGGTGAGTCCAGTGTGTGCTGATCTGCAGGGTCAGATCCTGAAGTGCTACCAGGAACACAGTGGGAAGACTCTGCTCTGCTCCACCATCGCCTCCCGCTACCTGCAGTGTGTCAACCAAGCTAAACAGGTGGGCCCACAGGGTGTGTCTGTGTACCTTGTGATACGGATGAATAACTTTTGTTGGTTTCTATCCCCATCTACTGTAATTTATAAGACATATTGTTTTGTTAACAAATCTCTACTGTCTCAACAGTAAAACATGAATGAGTTCTACATCTAATGAAAGCTTCTGTTTATTCCCATTTATTATTTGCTGCATGATTTTGTTGTCTGAAAAGAATGGCAATAATGATCTTGCTCCGCCATGGGCAACCGCTACAGACATTAGAAAGTAAGTTGTACTGTTCCAGGATCTGTCTCTCCCAGTAGAGTAGCTATGGGCAACCGCTACAGACATTAGAAAGTAAGTTGTACTGTTCCAGGATCTGTCTCTCCCAGTAGAGTAGCTATGGGCAACCGCTACAGACATTAGAAAGTAAGTTGTACTGTTCCAGGATCTGTCTCTCCCAGTAGAGTAGCTATGGGCAACCGCTACAGACATTAGAAAGTAAGTTGTACTGTTCCAGGATCTGTCTCTCCCAGTAGAGTAGCTATGGGCAACCGCTACCAACATTAGAATGTAAGTTGTACTGTTCCAGGATCTGTCTCTCCCAGTAGAGTAGCTATGGGCAATCGCTACAGACATTAGAAAGTAAGTTGTACTGTTCCAGGATCTGTCTCTCCCAGTAGAGTAGCTACCGCTACAGACATTAGAAAGTAAGTTGTACTGTTCCAGGATCTGTCTCTCCCAGTAGAGTAGCTATGGGCAACCACTACAGACATTAGAAAGTAAGTTGTACTGTTCCAGGATCTGTCTCTCCCAGTAGAGTAGCTATGGGCAACCGCTACAGACATTAGAAAGTAAGTTGTACTGTTCCAGGATCTGTCTCTCCCAGTAGAGTAGCTACCGCTACAGACATTAGAAAGTAAGTTGTACTGTTCCAGGATCTGTCTCTCCCAGTAGAGTAGCTATGGGCAACCGCTACAGACATTAGAAAGTAAGTTGTACTGTTCCAGGATCTGTCTCTCCCAGTAGAGTAGCTATGGGCAACCGCTACCAACATTAGAATGTAAGTTGTACTGTTCCAGGATCTGTCTCTCCCAGTAGAGTAGCTATGGGCAATCGCTACAGACATTAGAAAGTAAGTTGTACTGTTCCAGGATCTGTCTCTCCCAGTAGAGTAGCTACCGCTACAGACATTAGAAAGTAAGTTGTACTGTTCCAGGATCTGTCTCTCCCAGTAGAGTAGCTATGGGCAACCACTACAGACATTAGAAAGTAAGTTGTACTGTTCCAGGATCTGTCTCTCCCAGTAGAGTAGCTATGGGCAACCGCTACAGACATTAGAAAGTAAGTTGTACTGTTCCAGGATCTGTCTCTCCCAGTAGAGTAGCTACCGCTACAGACATTAGAAAGTAAGTTGTACTGTTCCAGGATCTGTCTCTCCCAGTAGAGGAGCTATGGGCAATCGCTACAGACATTAGAAAGTAAGTTGTACTGTTCCAGGATCTGTCTCTCCCAGTAGAGTAGCTCAGTGTTGTCTAGACATGTAGCTTCATCAGACCCCAGATGTATTTAGGTGACTATGTGTAGCATCACTAGAACAGTTCATTTCCTTCTTACATGACTTAATGGTTGTTGTCGGCCAAACATACACGTCTTTCTCTCTTCATCCGTCATTGAAACATGTGCATCTTAAAGCACTGTCAATAAACACACACACTCACACACACTCACACACTAACACACTAACATATACACTAACACACACTAACACACATATACACTAACACACACTAACACACACACATATACACTAACACACACTAACACATACACTAACATATACACTAACACACACTCCCATACACACTAACACACACTCACATACACACTAACACACACTAACACACATATACACTAACACACACTAACACACACACACATATACACTAACACACACTAACACATACACTAACATATACACTAACACACACTAACACACACTCACATACACACTAACACACACTCACATACACACTAACACACACTAACACACACTAACACACACTAGCATACACTAACACACACTCACATATACACTAACACACACTAACACACACTCACATATACACTAACACACACTCACACACACTCACATATACACTAACACACACTAACACACACTCACATACACACTAACACACACTCACATATACACTAACACACACTCACACACACTCACATATACACTAACACACACTAACACACACTCACATACACACTAACACACACTAACACACACTCACATACACACTAACACACACTCACATATACACTAACACACACTCACACACACTCACATATACACTAACACACACTCACACACACTCACATATACACTAACACACACTAACACACACTCACATATACACTAACACACACTAACACACACTCGCATATACACTAACACGCACTCGCATAGCTCGACTGGTCACACACACACATACAGTAACAAAGACTCGTGGCTGTCCCTGCGTTTGAGACCATAGTGTTTCTCGCTTGTTAAAACTCACTGTAAACTGTATGTTCAGAGGAAAGGTCTATTTCCATAATACCTGCTGACGCTGGCTGGTTTCTTTCACTGCTTAAGTGTGTGTTTAATTGAATAAGGTCCAGGCCAGACGACCAGGTCAGACGATGCCTTTCTGATACCATTGTCCTCTCGTTCTATTTCTATTGCTCTCAAGTCTTTGGAAAGTGGACGTGTTTTAGGCCCTCTAAGAAACGCATATGGTAATGGTATTGTCTCAACGTTGATATTAATGGCACACACACACACACACACACACACACACACACACACAAAACACACAAGGATAGACGTAAACACACACACTCTCTCTCCTCTGGCACTTTTCAATATACAGTAGTAGAGTCAGACAAAACTCAATTTATATTCAGATAGGTTTTCTATTAGATTTTTTCTTTTACAATTTGACAGTTTCTGGAGAACTGTGTTCCGCCGCTCTCCCCCGGGTATTAGTAATACATCTAGGGCCGCTGGGTGCGGCTAGGTTTTAAGCTATACATCATGTAAATAACACTATGTATTATTCATTTGTACGAGTGCTACCTACCTGTAGCCTCTTTGGAATCCCACAAGGCTGTGTGGTCCCTGCCGCACACATTCACTGCTCTGATCTTGTAAATGTGGAAATCAGCCTGGAATATTATGGTAATCCACAGAGTTGATCAGCTTCCCGCAATCGAAATACACTCGTAGTGAGTGTGTTATCTGTGTAAGAAAGCTGTTACAATCATCGGGTGAGAGATAAAACAGAGCCCTGATAGAGCTCTACAGCAGGTGATACAGCCCACAGAGGGACAATATAACCTAGTTAAAAGAATAGAAGAAGAGGTGATACAGCCCACTGCAGAGGGACAATATAACCTAGTTAAAAGAATAGAAGAAGAGGTGATACAGACCACTGCAGAGGGACAATATAACCTAGTTAAAAGAATAGAAGAAGAGGTGATACAGCCCACTGCAGAGGGACAATATAACCTAGTTAAAAGAATAGAAGAAGAGGTGATACAGCCCACTGCAGAGGGACAATATAACCTAGTTAAAAGAATAGAAGAAGAGGTGATACAGACCACTGCAGAGGGACAATATAACCTAGTTAAAAGAATAGAAGAAGAGGTGATACAGCCCACTGCAGAGGGACAATATAACCTAGTTAAAAGAATAGAAGAAGAGGTGATACAGACCACTGCAGAGGGACAATATAACCTAGTTAAAAGAATAGAAGAAGAGGTGATACAGCCCACTGCAGAGGGACAATATAACCTGGTTAAAAGAATAGAAGAAGAGGTGATACAGCCCACTGCAGAGGGACAATATAACCTAGTTAAAAGAATAGAAGAAGGGCCTCCCGGGTGGCGCAGTGGTCTAGGGCACTGCATCGCAGTGCTAACTGCGCCACCAGAGTCTCTGGGTTCGCGCCCAGGCTCTGTCGCAGCCGGCCGCGACCGGGAGGTCCGTGGGGCGACGCACAATTGGGCTAGCGTCGTCCGGGTTAGGGTGGGTTTGGCCGGTAGGGATATCCTTGTCTCATCGCGCTCCAGCGACTCCTGTGGCGGGCCGGGCGCAGTGCGCGCTAACCAAGGGGGACAGGTACACGGTGTTTCCTCCGACACATTGGTGCGGCTGGCTTCCGGGTTGGAGGCGCGCTGTGTTAAAGAAGCAGTGCGGCTAGGTTGGGTTGTGCTTCGGAGGACGCATGGCTTTCGACCTTCGTCTCTCCCGAGCCCGTACGGGAGTTGTAGCGATGAGACAAGATAGTAATTACTAGCGATTGGATACCACGAAAATTGGGGAGAAAAGGGGATAAAATTTAAATAAAAAAAAATAAAAAAGAATAGAAGAAGAGGTGATACAAGTAATGATTTGTGGTTTATTATTATAGCAGATGCGGTAGAGTAGCTACACAGTAACCGAGCAAGAAGCTATGTGGAGGGGTCGAATTTATCAAGCACCAGATAAGACCTAGATGGGGTCAAATCTCTGCCTCTTGTCTGTGTCTCAATTCATCTTTCTGTGATTCCTTGCATCCTTCTCAATGTCCCTCCCCTCTGACCTTCTCCAATGTGTTTTGGGAAGGAGGCAAAATCGACAAAAGATGATGAATTGAGAAGGAGCCCCAGTTTAGCTATAAAAGACAAACTTACCCTCCACAAGCCCTGATACACTTAACACTCCACACAAAACCCCAGCACCCTTCAAGCTTCAAACGGCCCACTAAACCACTAAACATGCCCGTAATGAATTACCCCTAGATAGGATTGTCCACTCCATCACCATTGAACACACAATAATAATATGACATAATCAGTCTGAATATTGACTGGTCCAAGAGAGGGGAAAGACTATAGGGTTGTCATCAGACAGGCCTTTGTGACTAATAATTACTAGTATTCCTTATCATCGGCCCGCGATAATATTTAGACCTTGATGGCCTCTCTCGCACACACACGCACGCACGCACGCACACACACACACACACACTCCCTGTCACTTTATAATACACACAATGCTAAACGGGTCCAGATAGCGACTGACTGGGGTTATTATATAGAAAGAGGGGGAAGAGGAAGAAGACTCTCTTTTGAGAGGCCCATGAATAGAATGCTTATCACTGGGGCCGATCTCTCTCGCTCTCTCTCTTCCATGCATATTCTCGCTGCATGACCACTTCTTGCCCTGTTGCCTCCCCCAGTCATCTTGGATCTCAGAGGTCTTACTAGCTGCTATAGCTTTTTTGGGATGTAAAAATCTCAAATAAATCTTCCTTGTTGACTGTCTTTGCACAGAGTTTAAACCGTGTTTAAAACAGCTTGTTCTATGTTTGACGTGATCCTGCTGTAAACCAGTTAGCATGCTCTCTGACCATATCTATTCAGTTCAGCTACCTCCCTTCTGTCACATTACAGCATTATATAAGGCCCCAGCCTTCAACATGTGACTTGTTGGAGCCCCTCATTGCTTGTTGTTGACTGTTAGGTTGGGCAGAGTAAATGTGGTTCATCTGTAATGACTGGTGTCATGGTAGTATAGAGTGTAGTCTGTTAGGTTGGACAGAGTAAATGTGGTTCATCTGTAATGACTGGTGTCATGGTAGTATAGAGTGTTGTCTGTTAGGTTGGGCAGAGTAAATGTGGTTCATCTGTAATGACTGGTGTCATGGTAGTATAGAGTGTAGTCTGTTAGGTTGGGCAGAGTAAATGTTGTTCATCTGTAATGACTGGTGTCATGGTAGTATAGAGTGTAGTCTGTTAGGTTGGACAGAGTAAATGTTGTTCATCTGTAATGACTGGTGTCATGGTAGTATAGAGTGTAGTCTGTTAGGTTGGGCAGAGTAAATGTTGTTCATCTGTAATGACTGGTGTCATGGTAGTATAGAGTGTAGTCTGTTAGGTTGGGCAGAGTAAATGTTGTTCATCTGTAATGACTGGTGTCATGGTAGTATAGAGTGTAGTCTGTTAGGTTGGACAGAGTAAATGTGGTTCATCTGTAATGACTGGTGTCATGGTAGTATAGAGTGTAGTCTGTTAGGTTGGACAGAGTAAATGTTGTTCATCTGTAATGACTGGTGTCATGGTAGTATAGAGTGTAGTCTGTTAGGTTGGACAGAGTAAATGTTGTTCATCTGTAATGACTGGTGTCATGGTAGTATAGAGTGTAGTCTGTTAGGTTGGACAGAGTAAATGTGGTTCATCTGTATTGACTGGTGTCATGGTAGTATAGAGTGTAGTCTGTTAGGTTGGACAGAGTAAATGTTGTTCATCTGTATTGACTGGTGTTATGGTAGTATAGAGTGTAGTCTGTTAGGTTGGACAGAGTAAATGTGGTTCATCTGTATTGACTGGTGTCATGGTAGTATAGAGTGTAGTCTGTTAGGTTAGACAGAGTAAATGTTGTTCATCTGTAATGACTGGTGTCATGGTAGTATAGAGTGTAGTCTGTTAGGTTGGACAGAGTAAATGTGGTTCATCTGTATTGACTGGTGTCATGGTAGTATAGAGTGTAGTCTGTTAGGTTGGACAGAGTAAATGTTGTTCATCTGTATTGACTGGTGTCATGGTAGTATAGAGTGTAGTCTATTAGGTTGGACAGAGTAAATGTGGTTCATCTGTATTGACTGGTGTCATGGTAGTATAGAGTGTAGTCTGTTAGGTTGGACAGAGTAAATGTTGTTCATCTGTAATGACTGGTGTCATGGTAGTATAGAGTGTAGTCTGTTAGGTTGGACAGAGTAAATGTTGTTCATCTGTAATGACTGGTGTCATGGTAGTATAGAGTGTAGTCTGTTAGGTTGGACAGAGTAAATGTTGTTCATCTGTAAGGACTGGTGTCATGGTAGTATAGAGTGTAGTCTGTTAGGTTGGACAGAGTAAATGTTGTTCATCTGTATTGACTGGTGTCATGGTAGTATAGAGTGTAGTCTGTTAGGTTGGACAGAGTAAATGTGGTTCATCTGTATTGACTGGTGTCATGGTAGTATAGAGTGTAGTCTGTTAGGTTGGACAGAGTAAATGTTGTTCATCTGTAATGACTGGTGTCATGGTAGTATAGAGTGTAGTCTGTTAGGTTGGACAGAGTAAATGTTGTTCATCTGTAATGACTGTCATGGTAGTATAGAGTGTAGTCTGTTAGGTTGGACAGAGTAAATGTTGTTCATCTGTAATGACTGGTGTCATGGTAGTATAGAGTGTAGTCTGTTAGGTTGGACAGAGTAAATGTTGTTCATCTGTAATGACTGTCATGGTAGTATAGAGTGTAGTCTGTTAGGTTGGACAGAGTAAATGTTGTTCATCTGTAATGACTGGTGTCATGGTAGTATAGAGTGTAGTCTGTTAGGTTGGACAGAGTAAATGTTGTTCATCTGTAATGACTGGTGTCATGGTAGTATAGAGTGTAGTCTGTTAGGTTGGACAGAGTAAATGTTGTTCATCTGTAATGACTGGTGTCATGGTAGTATAGAGTGTAGTCTGTTAGGTTAGACAGAGTAAATGTTGTTCATCTGTAATGACTGGTGTCATGGTAGTATAGAGTGTAGTCTGTTAGATTGGACAGAGTAAATGTTGTTCATCTGTATTGACTGGTGTCATGGTAGTATAGAGTGTAGTCTGTTAGGTTGGACAGAGTAAATGTTGTTCATCTGTAATGACTGGTGTCATGGTAGTATAGAGTGTAGTCTGTTAGGTTGGACAGAGTAAATGTTGTTCATCTGTAATGACTGTCATGGTAGTATAGAGTGTAGTCTGTTAGGTTGGACAGAGTAAATGTTGTTCATCTGTAATGACTGGTGTCATGGTAGTATAGAGTGTAGTCTGTTAGGTTGGACAGAGTAAATGTTGTTCATCTGTAATGACTGGTGTCATGGTAGTATAGAGTGTAGTCTGTTAGGTTGGACAGAGTAAATGTTGTTCATCTGTAATGACTGGTGTCATGGTAGTATAGAGTGTAGTCTGTTAGGTTGGACAGAGTAAATGTTGTTCATCTGTAATGACTGGTGTCATGGTAGTATAGAGTGTAGTCTGTTAGGTTGGACAGAGTAAATGTTGTTCATCTGTAATGACTGGTGTCATGGTAGTATAGAGTGTAGTCTGTTAGGTTGGACAGAGTAAATGTTGTTCATCTGTAATGACTGGTGTCATGGTAGTATAGAGTGTAGTCTGTTAGGTTGGACAGAGTAAATGTTGTTCATCTGTAATGACTGGTGTCATGGTAGTATAGAGTGTAGTCTGTTAGGTTGGACAGAGTAAATGTTGTTCATCTGTAATGACTGGTGTCATGGTAGTATAGAGTGTAGTCTGTTAGGTTGGACAGAGTAAATGTTGTTCATCTGTAATGACTGGTGTCATGGTAGTATAGAGTGTAGTCTGTTAGGTTGGACAGAGTAAATGTTGTTCATCTGTAATGACTGGTGTCATGGTAGTATAGAGTGTAGTCTGTTAGGTTGGACAGAGTAAATGTTGTTCATCTGTAATGACTGGTGTCATGGTAGTATAGAGTGTAGTCTGTTAGGTTGGACAGAGTAAATGTTGTTCATCTGTAATGACTGGTGTCATGGTAGTATAGAGTGTAGTCTGTTAGGTTGGACAGAGTAAATGTTGTTCATCTGTAATGACTGGTGTCATGGTAGTATAGAGTGTAGTCTGTTAGGTTGGACAGAGTAAATGTTGTTCATCTGTAAGGACTGGTGTCATGGTAGTATAGAGTGTAGTCTGTTAGGTTGGACAGAGTAAATGTTGTTCATCTGTAAGGACTGGTGTCATGGTAGTATAGAGTGTAGTCTGTTAGGTTGGACAGAGTAAATGTTGTTCATCTGTAAGGACTGGTGTCATGGTAGTATAGAGTGTAGTCTGTTAGGTTGGACAGAGTAAATGTTGTTCATCTGTAATGACTGGTGTCATGGTAGTATAGAGTGTAGTCTGTTAGGTTGGACAGAGTAAATGTTGTTCATCTGTAATGACTGGTGTCATGGTAGTATAGAGTGTAGTCTGTTAGGTTGGACAGAGTAAATGTTGTTCATCTGTAATGACTGGTGTCATGGTAGTATAGAGTGTAGTCTGTTAGGTTGGACAGAGTAAATGTTGTTCATCTGTAAGGACTGGTGTCATGGTAGTATAGAGTGTAGTCTGTTAGGTTGGACAGAGTAAATGTTGTTCATCTGTAAGGACTGGTGTCATGGTAGTATAGAGTGTAGTCTGTTAGGTTGGACAGAGTAAATGTTGTTCATCTGTAAGGACTGGTGTCATGGTAGTATAGAGTGTAGTCTGTTAGGTTGGACAGAGTAAATGTTGTTCATCTGTAAGGACTGGTGTCATGGTAGTATAGAGTGTAGTCTGTTAGGTTGGACAGAGTAAATGTTGTTCATCTGTAAGGACTGGTGTCATGGTAGTATAGAGTGTAGTCTGTTAGGTTGGACAGAGTAAATGTTGTTCATCTGTAAGGACTGGTGTCATGGTAGTATAGAGTGTAGTCTGTTAGGTTGGACAGAGTAAATGTTGTTCATCTGTAATGACTGGTGTCATGGTAGTATAGAGTGTAGTCTGTTAGGTTGGACAGAGTAAATGTTGTTCATCTGTAATGACTGGTGTCATGGTAGTATAGAGTGTAGTCTGTTAGGTTGGACAGAGTAAATGTTGTTCATCTGTAATGACTGGTGTCATGGTAGTATAGAGTGTAGTCTGTTAGGTTGGGCAGAGTAAATGTTGTTCATCTGTAATGACTGGTGTCATGGTAGTATAGAGTGTAGTCTAGTGTGTAGAATGAATTGATCCGCTTGCTGTTGGACAGCTATAGGGAGGCACCGACATGGATGAATCTAATCTAGAGCACAAATCAATCTACTGCCCCTCCCTCCCTCTCTCTCCTCCTCTCTCTCTCTCCTCCTCCCTCTCTCTCCTCCTCCCTCTCTCTCCCCCTATCTGTATAGTCAGTCGCTTTGTGTTTTTCTCCTTTGTTCTCCCTCTTAAGTAAAAGACACTTTTCTGTGTTCCCTCACATTGTTTTCCTCTCCCCTCCCCATCTCCTCTAATTGTCCTCACCACACTTCTCCTGGAATGTTTCATTGTGAGGCATCAAATGCTATAGCCTGTATCAAATGGGGATGGACAGGGAGGGTGACGTGTTGGGGATGGCCAGGGAGGGTGACGTGTTGGGGACGGACAGGGAGGGTGACGTGTTGGGGACGGACAGGGAGGGTGACGTGTTGGGGACGGACAGGGAGGGTGACGTGTTGGGGACGGACAGGGAGGGTGATGGGGATGGACAGGGAGGGTGTCGTGTTGGGGACGGACAGGGAGGGTGACGTGTTGGGGACGGACAGGGAGGGTGTCGTGTTGGGGACGGACAGGGAGGGTGTCGTGTTGGGGACGGACAGGGAGGGTGACGTGTTGGGGACGGACAGGGAGGGTGACGTGTTGGGGACGGACAGGGAGGGTGACGTGTTGGGGACGGACAGGGAGGGTGACGTGTTGGGGACGGACAGGGAGGGTGACGTGTTGGGGACGGACAGGGAGGGTGACGTGTTGGGGACGGACAGGGAGGGTGACGTGTTGGGGACGGACAGGGAGGGTGACGTGTTGGGGACGGACAGGGAGGGTGACGTGTTGGGGACGGACAGGGAGGGTGACGTGTTGGGGACGGACAGGGAGGGTGACGTGTTGGGGATTTGTGGCAAGAGTTATGGCTAATATGAAATCCCCTCCCCTCTCTCTCTCTACCTCCCTCCTCCCCTCTCTCTCTCTACCTCCCTCCTCCCCTCTCTCACGTTCTCTCTTTTTTTTATCCTGTTGTTCCAGAACAAGTTGAGGACTGGGGGCTAAGCGGGAGGTGCTGTGGCATTACGGTTTACCAACCCTTTATCGACTGCAAATGAGTGGAGAGGAGAGTAAGCACCAGAGATCGCAACCCCGACTCGAGGTAGAATCAGAACCGCAACCTGACCAGAACCAGGAACACAAGAAAACCAGACAACCCTGAGAGAGAGATGGACACCCCTTAGCCCAACACCCTTCTCCCCCCACCCCCACTGACCCCCAACACCCTTTACTCCTTCGTAAGATCCCACCTACGGTACCTGCACCCCTTCTCCCCCACCCCACTCCACTGCATGTCTATCTCTACTACCAAGAGGGAGGAGGACAACGGTAGCACTTCCTAAAGAGTACAGCGCAGTAGCTCCATCACGCAGCAGCAGTAGAAGAATTGCAGCTGTCCGCCATGTTGGAGACGCATGAATACATGCAGAGACGGAGAGTTTAAGTCTAGGCGGAGTCCACCAGAACCAATGCAGGCCCAGAGCTGAAGATATCCTCACGGACTGAACCACCATCATTACCAACACGCACCACCACCCAACCAGCTCACCCCTCTTACAAAGCCACTAGTCCGCCCCATCACCACACCCTCTATCATAAACCTACATGATCACATGACTTCTATCCACAAGGCTTCACCCTGCTGTATCCCTCTATCCACTATATAAACCTACATGATCACATGACTTCTATCCACCAGGCTTCACCCTGCTGTATCCCTCTATCCACTATATAAACCTACATGATCACATGACTTCTATCCACCAGGCTTCACCCTGCTGTATCCCTCTATCCCTGTGCACTGTCCTGCACACACCATTGTGTTAGTAATGCATCTAGTTGTCCTGCACACACACCATTGTGTTAGTAATGCATCTGCTTGTTTTGTTTTCATCCTAACCGTGTCAAAATCACGTCTGATCAGAGGAAATTAAAGAATGATACCGGAATTGACCTTGTTGTCGTTGAATGTGTCTCTCAATGTTAAATGTGAACGAGGGTGTGTGTGTGCTTATTACTCCTTTCAATGTTAAATGTGAAAGAGAGGGTGTGTGTGTGTGAGACTCCCTATTGTGTAGTCTCTGTGTTGTGTATTTCTATGTAAGTGACATCAGAAGGACGACTGTTCTTCAGCGACGGAGCCGCAGTCATCTTGTCTCCCTGGCGACAACGCACCTGGCAGACGAAGAGAGACCGAAACCCTCTCAGAGAGAGAGATGGAAAGGAAGAGAGGGAACACTCCTCACACTTGTATCCTCCTCCCTTCCTCTCAGACTTGTCATCAGTCCTCTGTGCTGCTCCAGTTCAGTGGAGGACTACAAATCTCTTTACCGCTCCTCTCACTCTCTCTTTCCCCGCACACAAACTAATACTACCAGCGACAAGACTGCTTCACAATGCCGTCTGCACTCTATACCAGACACTGTGTGTGTGTGTGTGTGTGTCGTGTGTCCGTGATCCACTGGTCTGTTGGGATGTCAGGTTCATCATCCCAGCTGGAGATGTTGAGAAGAAACCTTATCTCAACTCCGTGTCAGACACACACACACACACACATACACACACACACACACACACACACAGACCTACACACACAGACCTACACACACAGACCTACACATACACAGACCTACACACACACACACACACAGACCTACACATACACAGACCTACACATACACACACACACACACACACACACACACACACACACACACACACACAGACCTACACATTCACACACACACACACACACACAGACCTACACACACACACAGTCTACAGAATGGAGTGTGCACGCATTAGTAAGTCTGTGTCTGATCCCTCCATGTCAGTCACTGTTTGATTTGGTGGTTAGGGCTGAGTGACTTTTAGGGTGGTGGAACCAAAGGGGTGGGGGTGACTGGGGTTCAGAGGGGGTGGGAGTTCAGGCCAGAGCAGGTGTTACCCGGCGTCTAGAGCAGACCTCTAGGCTTCTGTTTCCTCACTCTCCCTGTCTTAATCATAGACAATATATCAGGTTAAATGTACCAGGGTTCTACACTGAGTATACCCAACACCTTCCTCATATTGAGTTGGGTGGTGGACCATTCTTGAAACACTCGGGAAACTGTTAACCCGGGAGCGTTGTAATTCTTGTCATAAACTGGTGCGCCTGGCACCTACTACCAGTCCCCGTTCAAAGGCAGTCATCCTCTGAATGGCACACATACACAATCCATGTCTCGTCTCAAGGCTTAAAAATACTCCACTTCATCTACACAAGTGACATCAATAAGGGATCATAGCTTTCACCTGGTCAGGTGTTCTTAATATTTTGTTTACTCAGTGTATATCTGTGGTCCAACTCCTCTCGGTCTTCACTGCTTCTTAGTACAGTTCTGTGCCACTACTCCTCACAAACGTACACAGAGCTAGCCTCAGTCTATTTTCTTTTATTCTATCAGGCTCTCTTTCTCGTTCCCTTTTTCTCTCCCATCTGTCTTATTCTTCTTCTATCTGGCTCTCTTTCTTCTTCTATCTGGCTCTCTTTCTTCTTCTATCAGGCTCTCTTTCTTCTTCTATCTGGCTCTCTTTCTTCTTCCATCTGTCTTATTCTTCTTCTATCTGGCTCTCTTTCTTCTTCTATTTGGCTCTCTTTCTTCTATCTGGCTCTCTTTCTTCTATCTGGCTCTCTTTCTTCTATCTGGCTCTCTTTCTTCTATCTGGCTCCCTTTCTTCTATCTGGCTCTCTTTCTTCTATCAGGCTCTCTTTCTTCTTCTATCTGGCTCTCTTTCTTCTTCTATCTGGCTCTCTTTCTTCTTCTATCAGGCTCTCTTTCTTCTATTTGGCTCTCTTTCTTCTATCTGGCTCTCTTTCTTCTTCTATTTGGCTCTCTTTCTTCTATCTGGCTCTCTTTCTTCTTCTATCTGGCTCTCTTTCTTCTTCTATCTGGCTCTCTTTCTTCTTCTATCTGGCTCTCTTTCTTCTTCTATCTGGCTCTCTTTCTTCTATCTGGCTCTCTTTCTTCTATCTGGCTCCCTTTCTTCTATCTGGCTCCCTTTCTACTATCTGGCTCCCTTTCTTCTATCTGGCTCCCTTTCTTCTATCTGGCTCCCTTTCTTCTATCTGGCTCTCTTTCTTCTATCAGGCTCTCTTTCTTCTTCTATCAGGCTCTCTTTCTTCTTCTATCAGGCTCTCTTTCTTCTTCTATTTGGCTCTCTTTCTTCTATTTGGCTCTCTTTCTTCTATCTGGCTCTATTTCTTCTTCTATCTGGCTCTCTTTCTTCTTCTATCTGGCTCTCTTTCTTCTTCTATCTGGCTCTCTTTCTTCTTCTATCTGGCTCTCTTTCTTCTTCTATCTGGCTCTCTTTCTTCTTCTATCTGGCTCTCTTTCTTCTTCTATCTGGCTCTCTTTCTTCTTCTATCTGGCTCTCTTTCTTCTTCTATCTGGCTCTCTTTCTTCTTCTATCTGGCTCTCTTTCTTCTTCTATCTGGCTCTCTTTCTTCTTCTATCTGGCTCTCTTTCTTCTTCTATCTGGCTCTCTTTCTTCTTCTATCTGGCTCTCTTTCTTCTTCTATCTGGCTCTCGTTCTTCTTCTATCTGGCTCTCGTTCTTCTTCTATCTGGCTCTCGTTCTTCTTCTATCTGGCTCTTTCTTCTTCTATTTGGCTCTCTTTCTTCTTCTTCTATCTGGCTCTCTTTCTTGCTCTTTCTGGCTCTTTCTCTTCGTCTCTCTCATTCTACCACATCAGTCACTGGCTTCATCAATAAGTGCATCGATGACGTCGTCCCCACAGTGACTGTATGTACATAACCCAACCAGAAGCCATGGATTACAGGCAACATCCACACTGAGCTAAATGGTAGAGCTGCCACTTTCAAGGAGCGGGCCAGACGTATTACCAGGACGTATACTCTGAGAATGTCCTGACCAACTGGCAAGTGTCTTCACTGACATTTTCAACCTGTCCCTGACTGAGTCTGTAATACCAACATGTTTTATTTAAGCAGACCACCAGAGTCCCTATGCCCAAGAACACTAAGGTAACTTGCCTAAATGACTACCGACCTGTAGCACTCATGTCTGAAGCCATGAAGTGCTTTGAAAGGCTGGTCATGGCTCACAATGACACCATTATCCCAGAAACCCTAGCCCAATGCAATTTGAATACCGCCCCAACATATCCACAGATGATGCAATCGCTCAACACTGCCCTTTCCCACCTGGAATAAAGGAACACCTACAGTTCAAATGGAAGTTTACATACACCTCAGCCAAATACATTTAAACTCTGTTTATCACAATTCCTTACATTTAATCCCAGTAAAAATTCCCCATTTTAGGTCAGTTAAGATCACCACTTTCTTTTAAGAATGTGAAATGGCAGAATAATAGTAGAGGGGATTATTTATTTCAGCTTTTATTTATTTTATCACATTCCCAGTGGGTCAGAAGTTTACATACACTCAATTAGTATTTGATAGCATTGGCTATAAATTGTTTAACTTGGGTCAAACGTTTCGGGTAGCCTTCCAGAAGCTTCCCACAATAAGTTGGGTGAATTTTGGCCCATTCCTCCTGACAGAGCTGGTGTAACTGAGTCAGGTTTGTAGCCCTCCTTGCTCGGACACACTTTTTCAGTTGTGCCCACACGTTTTCTATGGGATTGAGGTCAGGGCTTTGTGATGGCCACTCCAATACCTTGACTTTGTTGTCCTTAAGCTATTTTGCCACAACTTTGGAAGTATGCTTGGGGTCATTGTCCATTTGGAAGACCCATTTGCGACCAAGCTTTAACTTCCTGACTGATGTCTTGAGATGTTGCTTCAATATATCCACATAATTTTCCATCCTCATGATGCCATCTATTTTGTGAAGTGCACCAGTCCCTCCCGTAGCAAAGCACCTCCACAACATGATGCTGCCACCCCGTGCTTCATGGTTGGGATGGTGTTCTTCGGCTTGCAAGATTCCCCGTTTTTCCTCCAAACATAATGATGGTCATTATAGCCAAACAGTTCGATTTTGTTTCATCAGACCAGAGGACATTTCTCCAAAAAGTACGATCTTTGTCCCCATGTGCAGTTACAAACCGTAGTCTGGCTTTTTTATGTCAGTTATGGAGCAGTTGCTTCTTCCTTGCTGAGGGGCCTTTCAGGTTATGTCAATTTAGGACTTGTTTTACTGTGGATATAGATACTTTTGTACCTGTTTCCTCCAGCATCTTCACAAGGTCCTTTGCTGTTGTTCTGGGATTGATTTGCACTTTCGCACCAAAGTACGTTCATCTCTAAGAGACAGAGCGCGTGTCCTTCCTGAGCGGTATGACGGCTGCATGTCCCATGGTGTTTATACTTGTGTACTATTGTTTGTACAGATGCATGTGGTACCTTCAGGCATTTGGAAATTGCTCCCAGGGATGAACCAGACTTGTGGAGGTCTACAATTTATTTTCTGAGGTCTTGGCTGATTTCTTTTGATTTTCCCATGATGTCAAGCAAAGAGGCACTGAGTTTGAAGGTAGGCCTTGAAATACATACCACAGGTACACATACAATTGACTCAAATGATGTCAATTAGCCTATCATAAGCTTCTAAAGCCATGACATAATTTTCTGGAATTTTCCATGCTGTTTAAGCAACTTAGTGTATGTAAATTTCTGACCACTGGAATTGTGATACAGTGAATTATAAGTGAAATAATCTGTAAACAATTCTTGGAAAAATTACTTGTCATGCACAAAGTAGATGTCCTACCCGACTTGCCGAGACTATAGTTTTTTAACAAGAAATTTGCGGAGTGGTTGAAAAACAAGTTTTAATGACTCCAACCTAAGTGTATGTGAACTTCCGACTTCAACTGTATGTGAGAATGCTATTCACTGACTACCGCTCAGCGTTCAACACCATAGTGCCCTCAAAGCTCATCAATAAGCTAAGGACCCTCGGACTTAACACCTCCCTCTGCAACTGAATTCTGGACTTCTTGACGTGCCTCCCCCAGGTGATAAGGGTAGGGAACAACACATCCGCCACGCTGATCCTCAGCATGGTGGCCCCTCAGGGGTGCGTGCTCAGTCCCCTCCTGTACTCCCTGTTCACTCATGACTGCATGGCCAGGCACGACTCCAACACCATCATTAAGTTTGCAGATGACACAACTGTGGTAGGCCTGTTCACCGACAACGATGAGACAAACAGCAGGGAGGAGGTCAGAGACCTGGTTGTGTGGTGCCAGGACAACAACCTCATCCTCCACGTGATCAAGACCAAGGACAAGAAAAGTGGACTACAGGAAAAGGAGGACCGAGCACGCCCCGATCCTCATCGACAGGGCTGTGGTGGAACAGGTTGAGAGCTTCAAGTTCCTTGCTGTCCACATCACCATCAAATATCATGGTCCAAACACACCAAGACAGTCGTGAAGAGGGCACGACAAAGCCTGTTCCCCCTCGGGAGACTGAAAAGATTTGGCATGGGTCCTTAGATCCTCAAAAGGTTTTACAGCTGCACCATCGAGAGCATCCTGACTGGTTGCATCACTACCTGGTATGGCAACTGCTCGGCCTCCGACCGCAAAGCACTACAGAGAGTAGTGCGTACGGCCCAGTACATCACTGGGGCCAAGTTTCCTGCCATCCAGGACCTCAATATCAGGCTGTGTCAGAGGAAGATCCTAAAAATTGTCAAAGACTTCAGCCATCCGTCATAGACTATTCTCTCGGCTACCGCACGGCAAGCGGTACCGGAGCGTTAAGTCCAAAAGGCTTCTGAACAGCTTCTACAACCAAGCCATAAGACTCCTGAACAGTTAATCAAAGGGCTACCCAGATCCCTATTTTACGCTGCTGCTACTCTGTTTATCATCTATGCATAGTCCCTTTAACTCTACCTACATGTACATATTACCTCGACTAACCGGTGCCCCAGCACATTGACTCTGTACCGGTACCCCCTGTATATAGCCTCCACGTTGACTCTGTACCGGTACCCCCTGTATATAGCCTCCACATTGACTCTGTACCGGTACCCCCTGTATATAGCCTCCACATTGACTCTGTACCGGTACCACCTGTATATAGCCTCCACATTGACTCTGTACCGGTACCCCCTGTATATAGCCTCCACATTGACTCTGTACCGGTACCCCCCTGTATATAGCCTCCACATTGACTCTGTACCGGTACCCCTTGTATATTGCCTTGCTTGTTATTTTACTTCTGCTGTTAAATTTTCTATTTTTTACTTCACACTTATTTAATTTTTCTTAACTTAAAGCATTGTTGGTTAAGGGCTTGTAAGTAAGCGTTTCACTGTAAGGTCTACACCTGTTGTATTCGACGCATGTGACATACAATTTGATTTGATTATTTTTTGGGGCTCTCTTTCCCTCGCTCTTTCTCTCTCTTTCTCTCTCTCCCATCTGTCTTTCTCTCTTTTGTTCTGTCTGGCTCTTATGTTTCTCCCTCTTTCTCTTCGTCTCTCGCTCCATGTCTCTCTCTCTCTCTCTCTGTAGCTTTTTCCATCAATCAATCTTGAGTCTTTTATTCTGTGATCAAATGGGAAGCTGGCAGCTTTTGAGAGTCAGTGGACTCTTGGTCATGTTAGATCTTTCTTTCACACATTTTTAGTTTGGCCACCTCTCTTCTGTGAGGTTGCTGTCTTTCCCTACACTTGGCTGTATGTTCACTGCCCTACGATCTTGGCTGTATGTTCACTGCCCTACGATCTGCCACACACTTTAGCTCAATAGCTGTGGCATTTGCCTATTGCCTGTTGACACTAACCTGCGGCTGGCCAGCTTCAGTGCTAGTTTAAGTTGGTTCAGATCCAGAGCAGCACTTTGCAGAGCCTCCAAACAGAAAGCAACAACAGCATCCTCATAAATGACTCACCAATCACATTTCCATTAGTGATTGTCCTGCTGTTAGAGATTTCTCCCTTTAACCCTCCCCAGCTGCCAACTCTCTCTCTTTCTTCCCCCTTCTCTCACTCTCTCTCTTTCCCTCTCTCTCTCTTGTTCTCTGAATCACTGCTCAGGGTTGTGAGTGGCCGGCTGGCTGGGAGGCTGAGGGGTGGACCGGTGGGTGGTGATTGGCGCTCCTCGCAAGCCAATGAGGTGTAAAGCGTCTGCCACCGCGCCGCCGTACCTCTGCTCGGAGGGGTAGCCTCATCTCCGTTACACACACACTCTCCCTTTCTCACTCACTCACACACACACTTAAGAAAGGCTGTTTTGACGTGGCAGGCTGTGCCGATGGCTCCGTGTGGTTGGGGCATCAGGCAGTGGCAGAGAGAGAGGCAGCCAGTTCATTATTTAATGGCAGGCAGATGGCAGCCTGCTCTAAAGGCTCTTTTAGCCTGATGGTTATATTTATCACCACACTACATCCCACCAACATCCCTACCAATATTATTTATCACTACACTACACCCCCAACAACATCCCTACAATATTATTTATCACCACACTACATCCCACCAACATCCCTACCAATATTATTTATCACAACACCCCACCAATATTATTTATCACAACAAACCACCAACATCCCCACCAATATTATTTATCACCACTCTACATCCCCACCAATATTATTTATCACCACTCTACATCCCCACCAATATTATTTATCACCACTCTACATCCCCACCAATATTATTTATCACCACTCTACATCCCACCAATATTATTTATCACCATTCTACATCCCCACCAATATTATTTATCGCCACTCTACATCCCCACCAATATTATTTATCACCATTCTACATCCCCACCTACATCCCCACCAATATTATTTATCACCATTCTACATCCCCACCAATATTATTTATCACCGTCTACATCTCCACCAATATTATTTATCACCACTCTACATCCCCATCTACATCCCCACCAATATTATTTATCACCATCTACATCTCCACCAATATTATTTATCACCATTCTACATCCCCACCTACATCCCCACCAATATTATTTATCACCATTCTACATCCCCACCAATATTATTTATCACCATCTACATCTCCACCAATATTATTTATCACCACTCTACATCCCCATCTACATCCCCACCAATATTATTTATCACCATCTACATCCCCACCAATATTATTTATCGCCACTCTACATCCCCACCAATATTATTTATCACCATCTACATCCCCACCAATATTATTTATCACCACTCTACATCCCCACCTACATCCCCACCAATATTATTTATCACCATCTACATCCCCACCAATATTATTTATCACCACTCTACATCCCCACCAATATTATTTATCACCATTCTACATCCCCACCAATATTATTTATCACCACTCTACATCCCCACCAATATTATTTATCACCATCTACATCCCCACCAATATTATTTATCACCATCTACATCCCCACCAATATTATTTATCACCACTCTACATCCCCACCAATATTATTTATCACCATTCTACATCCCCACCTGCATCCCACCAATATTATTTATCACCATCTACATCCCCACCAATATTATTTATCACCATCTACATCCCCACCAATATTATTTATCACCATTCTACATCCCCACCAATATTATTTATCACCATCTACATCTCCACCAATATTATTTATCACCATTCTACATCCCCACCAATATTATTTATCACCACTCTACACCCCCACCAATATTATTTATCACCATCTACATCCCCCCCAATATTATTTATCACCACTCTACACCCCCACCAATATTATTTATCACCATTCTACATCCCCACCAATATTATTTATCACCACTCTACATCCCCACCAATATTATTTATCACCATCTACATCCCCCCCAATATTATTTATCACCACTCTACACCCCCACCAATATTATTTATCACCATTCTACATTCCCACCAATATTATTTATCACCACTCTACATCCCCACCAATATTATTTATCACCATTCTACATCCCCACCAATATTATTTATCACCATTCTACATCCCCACCAATATTATTTATCACCACTCTACATCCCCACCAATATTATTTATCACCATTCTACATCCCCACCAATATTATTTATCACCATTCTACATCCTCACCAATATTATTTATCACCACTCTACATCCCCACCAATATTATTTATCACCATTCTACATCCTCACCAATATTATTTATCACCATCTACATCCCCACCAATATTATTTATCACCATTCCACATCCCCACCAATATTATTTATCACCATTCTACATCCTCACCAATATTATTTATCACCATCTACATCCCCACCAATATTATTTATCACCATCTACATCCTCACCAATATTATTTATCACCACTCTACATCCCCACCAATATTATTTATCACCATTCTACATCCCCACCAATATTATTTATCACCATCTACATCCCCACCAATATTATTTATCACCATCTACATCCCCACCAATATTATTTATCACCATTCTACATCCCCACCTACATCCCCACCAATATTATTTATCACCATTCTACATCCCCACCAATATTATTTATCACCATTATACATCCCCACCTACATCCCCACCAATATTATTTATCACCATCTACATCTCCACCAATATTATTTATCACCATCTACATCCCCACCAATATTATTTATCACCATCTACATCTCCACCAATATTATTTATCACCATCTACATCCCCACCAATATTATTTATCACCACTCTACATCCCCACCAATATTATTTATCACCATTCTACATCCCCACCAATATTATTTATCACCATTCTACATCCTCACCAATATTATTTATCACCATCTACATCCCCACCAATATTATTTATCACCATCTACATCCCCACCAATATTATTTATCACCACTCTACACCCCCACCAATATTATTTATCACCACTCTACACCCCCACCAATATTATTTATCACCATTCTACATCCTCACCAATATTATTTATCACCACTCTACATCCCCACCAATATTATTTATCACCATTCTACATCCCCACCAATATTATTTATCACCATCTACATCTCCACCAATATTATTTATCGCCACTCTACATCCCCACCTACATCCCCCCCAATATTATTTATCACCACTCTACATCCCCACCAATATTATTTATCACCATTCTACATCCCCACCAATATTATTTATCACCATCTACATCCCCACCAATATTATTTATCACCACTCTACATCCCCACCAATATTATTTATCACCATTCTACATCCCCACCAATATTATTTATCACCACTCTACATCCCCACCAATATTATTTATCACCATCTACATCCCCACCAATATTATTTATCACCATCTACATCCCCACCAATATTATTTATCACCACTCTACATCCCCACCAATATTATTTATCACCATCTACATCCCCACCAATATTATTTATCACCACTCTACATCCCCACCAATATTATTTATCACCACTCTACATCCCCACCAATATTATTTATCACCATTCTACATCCCCACCAATATTATTTATCACCATCTACATCCCCACCAATATTATTTATCACCACTCTACATCCCCACCAATATTATTTATCACCATCTACATCCCCACCAATATTATTTATCACCACTCTACATCCCCACCAATATTATTTATCACCATTCTACATCCCCACCAATATTATTTATCACCACTCTACATCCTCACCAATATTATTTATCACCACTCTACACCCCCACCAATATTATTTATCACCACTCTACATCCCCACCTACATCCCCACCAATATTATTTATCACCATCTACATCCCCACCAATATTATTTATCACCATTCTACATCCCCACCTACATCCCCACCAATATTATTTATCACCATTCTACATCTCCACCAATATTATTTATCACCACTCTACATCCCCACCAATATTATTTATCACCATTCTACATCCCCACCTACATCCCCACCAATATTATTTATCACCATTCTACATCACCATCTACATCCCCACCAATATTATTTATCACCATTCTACATCCTCACCAATATTATTTATCACCATTCTACATCCCCACCTACATCCCCACCAATATTATTTATCACCATTCTACATCCCCACCAATATTATTTATCACCATTCTACATCCCCACCTACATCCCCACCAATATTATTTATCACCATCTACATCTCCACCAATATTATTTATCACCACTCTACATCCCCACCAATATTATTTATCACCATCTACATCCCCACCAATATTATTTATCACCACTCTACATCCCCACCAATATTATTTATCACCATTCTACATCCCCACCAATATTATTTATCACCACTCTACATCCTCACCAATATTATTTATCACCACTCTACACCCCCACCAATATTATTTATCACCACTCTACATCCCCACCTACATCCCCACCAATATTATTTATCACCATCTACATCCCCACCAATATTATTTATCACCATCTACATCCCCACCAATATTATTTATCACCATTCTACATCCCCAACAATATTATTTATCACCATCTACATCCTCACCAATATTATTTATCACCATCTACATCCTCACCAATATTATTTATCACCATTCTACATCCCCACCAATATTATTTACCACCACTCTACATCCCACCAATATTATTTATCACCATTCTACATCCCCACCAATATTATTTATCACCAATCTACATCCCCACCAATATTATTTATCACCACTACATCCCCACCAATATTATTTATCACCACTCTACACCCCCACCAATATTATTTATCACCACTCTACATCCCCACCAATTTTATTTATCACCATTCTAAATCCCCACCAATATTATTTATCACCATTCTACATCCCCACCTACATCCCCACCAATATTATTTATCACCATCTACATCCCCACCAATATTATTTATCACCATCTACATCCCCACCAATATTATTTATCACCATTCTACATCCCCACCAATATTATTTATCACCATTCTACATCCCCACCAATATTATTTATCACCATTCTACATCCTCACCAATATTATTTATCACCATTCTACATCCTCACCAATATTATTTATCACCATTCTACATCCTCACCAATATTATTTATCACCATTCTACATCCTCACCAATATTATTTATCACCATTCTACATCCTCACCAATATTATTTATCACCATTCTACATCCCCACCAATATTATTTATCACCATTCTACATCCCCACCAATATTATTTATCACCATTCTACATCCCACCAATATTATTTATCACCACTCTACATCCCACCATAATAATCCCTACCAATATTATTTATCACCATTCATATTATTTTTCAGCCACCTTCCTTCCTTCCTCTTTCTCTCTTTCTCATTTTCTTGCATCTGTCTCTCTTTGACTGTCTGTCTGTGACTGTCTGTCTGTGAAGGTCTGTTGCTGTCTGTACATCACTGGGGCCAAGCTTCCTGCCACCCAGGACCTCTATACCAGGCAGTGTCAGAAGGCCCTAAATATGGTCAAAGACTCCAGCCACCCTAGCCATAGACTGTTCTCTCTGCTACCGCACGGCAAGCGATACCGGAGCGACAAGTCTATGTCCATAATACTTCTAAACAGCTTCTTCCCCCAAACCATAAGACTCCTGACCCCCCCCCCCCCCCCCCCCCCCCCCACCGCATATTGACTCAATACCGGTACACCCTGTATATAGCCTCGCTATTGTTATTTTACTGCTGCTCTTTAATTATTTGATACTGTTATTTTAGGTTTTTTACTTATCTATTTTTTACTTAACACTTATTTTTCGAAACTGCATTGTTGGTTAAGCGATTGTTTCATCTGTTGTGTTCAGCGCATGTGACAAATACAATTTGAATTGATTAAAGGTGTGTGAGCGTGTGTGTGGCGTGCATGGCTTATTTACCAAAAGCCAAGGTGGTCAGGTTTCAGGTAAGACCCAAGTGCAGACTGTGTTGAAGTAACAATGTTTATTGCAACAGGGGCAGGCAAACGACAGGGGTCTATAATCCAAATTAGTGGGGCCAAGGTACAGGATGGCAGGAAGGCACAGCGTCAGGTCAGGTAGAGGTCTGTAATCCAGAGTATGGGCAAAGGTACAGGATGGCAGGCAGACTCAGGGACAGGTGCAGGCAGAGTGGTCAGGCAGGCGGGCTCAGAGTCAGGACAGGCAAGGGTCAAAACCAGGAGGACAGGAAAAAGAGAGACTGGGGGAAAAACAGGAGCTAAGAAAATGCTGGTTGACTTGAACAAACAAGAGAAACTGGCACAGACAGACAGAAAGCACAGGTATAAATACCCAGGGGATAAGTGGGGAAGATGGGCAACAACTGGAGGGGGGTGGAGACAAGCAAAAGGACAGGCGAAACAGATAAGGGCGTGACAAGGTTACCTTCAACACACTCTCTTTCTTATGAGATTGAGGGAAGGGGAGGGGAGGGGGAGAGGATAGGGGGATAAGGGAGAGGAGGATAAGGGGAGAGGAGGGGAGAAGAGAGGAGGATAAGGGGAAAGGAAAGGAGGGGAGAGGAGGATAAGGGGAAAGGAGAGGAGAGGGGGAGGGGGAAAGGAGGATAAGGGGATAAGGGAGAGGAGGATAAGGAAGAGGAGGATAAGGGGAGAGGAGGGGAGAAGAGAGGAGGATAAGGGGAAAGGAAAGGAGGGGAGAGGAGGATAAGGGGAAAGGAGAGGAGAGGGGGAGGGGGAGAGGAGGATAAGGGGAAAAGAGAGGAGAGGAGAGGAGGATTAGGGGAAAGGAGAGGAGGAGGTGGAGGATGATGGGAGAGGTGGATAAGGGGAGAGGAGAGGGGGAGAGGAGGATGAGGAGAGGAGGATAAGGGGAAATGAGAGGAGGAGAGGAGAGGAGGGGAGAGGAGGATAAGGGGAAAGGAGAGGAGGAGGAGGAAGGGAGAGGCGAGGAGGATAAGGGTAAAGGAGAGGAGGAGGAGGATGACCCTGCTGACTGGAAGTACCACTCACCAAACTAATGAGTGTATGAGTGGGTTTGGAGGATCTGTGTTACACCAATAAGAATGACAGAAAGATAATTTCATTGACTTGTCTGAACCAGCCCCAAACATTGTATCTGGCTTTGGCTTTAATATTGCTGCTACAGGGAATATTCCTGATATTAGCATGTTTAAAATGTTGTATCCAAATCATCTCAAAGTAACTTTAAACGGATTAGTTGAGCTACACAATTCCTTTCAGAGACTGTGAGATGATTTTGCCATAAACAGGGCTGGATTAACAAATCATAGGCCCCGAGGCTTTGTTTTTTTACAGCTGGAAGTAGAATTGCAGGTAGTTAGCTCTAAAAAGCAACAATTACTGTCCGTCCCATGGCAAATGTGTAGAATTACAGAAAACGTTCTTTAAAAAGGTAACATTTGATTTATGTCCCATGACAAAATGTGTAGAATTGCAAAAAAACTTGCTTTAAAAAGGTAACATTTTCTTTATGTCCCATGGCAAAATGTGCCGAATTACCAGAAATGAACTTTCTCTATGCTGTCAAGAGGGGGGTGCCTATAGTTTTTGCCTGCGAGGTGGGTAAATGTTGCTTAGGACCCCCAAAAGGCTAGGGCCGGTCCTGAATCAATTACCCAACCAAGGCAGCGTCCCCTACTTCCTCTACTCCCCCCAGAAACCAAAGACCTGGAAGTGTGGTGCCAGGACAACAACCTCTAAATGTGAGCAAGACAAAGGAGCTGATCGTAGACTACAGGAAAAGGAGGGCGAACAGGCCCCATTAACATCGACAGGGCTGTAGTGGAGCGGGTCGAGAGCTTCAAGTTCCTTGGTGTCCACATCACCAACAAATGCTCATGTTCCAAACACACCAAGACAGTCGTGAAGCGGGCACGACAACACCTTTTCCCCAGTCAGGAGAGTGAAAAGATTTGGCATGGGTCTCCAGATCCTCAAAAAGTTCTACAGCTGCACCATCGAGGGCATGCTGACCGCTTTCATCACTGCCTGGTATGGAAACTGACCGTAAGGCGCTACAGAGGGTAGTGCGTACGGCCCAATACATCACTGGGACCAAGCTTCCTGACATCCAGGACCTATATACTAGGCAGTGACCCCCCCCCCCTCTATATACTAGGCAGTGACCACCCCCCCACTATTTAGTTACTTTTTGATTGATTACATTTTCTTTACCTTAGTATATTTAGTAAATATTTGATCCACTCTTTCTTGAACTGCATTGTTGGTTAAGGGCTTGTAAGTAAGCATTTCACGGTAAGTTCTACAGCTGTTGGATTCGCCGCATGTGACACATTACATTTGATTTGATCTGATGACTAGCAGAGTGGCAGCAGACTATCTACACTCACTGAGAGCGGGCTCCTGTGGATGGCGGTTGCAGTAAAAAAATATTAAATATATACTGTATACATTTCTATTTTTCTCTGCCTCAAGGGCCCCCTATGGATTTGGGCCCTGGGGCTTCAGCCTCTGTAAGCCCCTGCATTAATCAGACCCTGGGCATGAAATCTCACAACAGGTAGTCCAAAAGCTTCAAAGGTAGCCATTTTGGACGGCCATTTTAAACTTCACCAAACAACCACATTATCTTCATGCTGCTTTGTCCACAGGACTCCAGGCAGATGCAGTGAGGAGATACTCGCTCCATGAATATCAGACAGCCAGTGGCCACTAAACCAGTTAAAGGGTCCATGCATAAACCCATCCAGCTGGAAAATGGGATCCCCTTTATGCCTTAACCCCCAGAACTATATATATATAAATAATCTTCTATCATAGGGATTGAAATTCTTTTTCACCCTAACATTATTGCTTTACCCCGACCATTCTGTGTGGTTTCATGGGGATTTGCTTTTGTTTTAAACCACGGTTGAGATTGTTCCCCTTTTAACAATGGAGGCTTGTTAGTAGGCTGCAACTGTGCATCCATCCTGTCTGTTTGTTTTCTCTTCAGACAAACTGGACACATCAATGCAATAGATGTGCATGTTGCTATTCACACACACACACACACACACACACACACACACACACACACACACCACACACACACACACACACACACACACACACACACACACACACACACACACACACACACACACACACACTGTTGTGAAGGTAGGTTTGTGTGTCAGTGGTCTTTTTCGTTGCTTTGTGTCTATATGTAGTGCTACGGTGGAAATATTGCCCGTAAGAAAACCAACACACTGATTTATGTTATCCCTATAGGCAACCCTGGTATTACACATCAGGACATCCAGGACATTGCTCAGACAGACAGACAGAGAGAGAGAGACATCCTTTGTCTACATAACATGATTATCTCCTTCAGTTACAGTATCAATGATTGACTCATATTGGGTAGGTGAGGTCACTGTGAGACCAAAAGAATCCACACACACACACACACACATACACACACAAACACAAACACCATTTCAATGTTCAAAATCTTGCTCTCTATTTGACTGGAGAGTTATAGTGGTTTGGTATTCTCTATTTGACTGGAGAGTTATAGTGGTTTGGTATTCTCTATTTGACTGGAGAGTTATAGTGGTTTGGTATTCTCTATTTGACTGGAGACTTATAGTGGTTTGGTATTCTCTATTTGACTGGAGACTTATAGTGGTTTGGTATTCTCTATTTGACTGGAGACTTATAGTGGTTTGGTATTCTCTATTTGACTGGAGACTTATAGTGGTTTGGTATTCTCTATTTGACTGGAGAGTTATAGTGGTTTGGTATTCTCTATTTGACTGGAGAGTTATAGTGGTTTGGTATTCTCTATTTGACTGGAGAGTTATAGTGGTTTGGTATTCTCTATTTGACTGGAGAGTTATAGTGGTTTGGTATTCTCTATTTGACTGGAGAGTTATAGTGGTTTGGTATTCTCTATTTAACTGGAGAGTTATAGTGGTTTGGTTTTCTCTTAAGGGTCTGTATTGATTCAAGTGTGTGCGCTCGCGCACGCCTGTGTGTCTGTGTTTGTGTGTGTTTTTGCGTGTGTGTTTGTCCCTCGCCCGTGTCTCTGTTTGTGCCTTACCTCCAGTTGTAGCCGACATCTCCAAAAATCCGACAGGGTTGTTATCCCACCTGGAGCAGACAGACCCATTAGACCCCATGGAGGATCACTCCAAGTCAAGGAAACCTGTCCTGAGTGCTAACAGCTAAGAGCTAATCAACAGACTGAGGCCTTTCTCCTGTCACCACTGATGGATTCATTAGATAGCTCCTGTTTACATTCTAATCGCTAATCAGGGTTAAATATTTACAAGGAGGAAATCTTTTGTTTAGACTTGACCTTTCTCTAGAGTTCATTAACATGTGGTTATTAAGTCTTTTTTTTTTGGGGGGGGGGGGGGGGGGTTGTTGCATTGGTCTTGAGGCGATTATTGATTTAGATTATGCCAGCGTTGAGATGAGGTAAACGGATGTAGGGTGACTTTGTGTAATGTAAATGACATTGTGTTATCAGTGGTCGTGTGTGTATGTGCTTGCATGCGTTGGTGTGAGAGACAGCAGACGAGGAGGCTTGTATTGTTGACAGAGCCTGGAGGGGAGAGAGACAACCATCTTATCAGTCCAGAGAAAGGTAATTGTCTTTCATCGACAGACAGACAGGGAAATGGGGACAGGTTCATATTGACCAAAGAAAGGACGTCTCCTTGCTTTGTGTGCACAGCGCTCTGGCTTTAGCTGACCATAGTGATTGGATTGTTGCTGCTCGCTGGGTAACACACACACACACACACACACACACACACACACACACACACACACACACACACACACACACACACACACACACACACACACACACACACACACACACACACACACACCCCCCCCCCCTACTCCTACCTACCTGCAGTCGACCTCTATAGCACCCTATAAGCGTATTCATATTGTAGGGTAGAAGGTTGCAGTCGACCTCTACAGCAGCCTATCAGGAGAATCATAATGCAGGGTAG
This sequence comes from Salvelinus fontinalis, assembly GCF_029448725.1. Classification (NCBI taxonomy): domain Eukaryota; kingdom Metazoa; phylum Chordata; class Actinopteri; order Salmoniformes; family Salmonidae; genus Salvelinus; species Salvelinus fontinalis. The sequence goes on from NW_026600518.1 coordinate 210,112, forward strand.
AAGGGGGTATGAAGTAGTCGAATGGCAGGGAGGTGTTCCTAGTCTATCTAAAGACAATTACCAGTCCTCCATTATGAAGTCATCTCAGTCTTGAATCTATAAATCTACAGGGCAAACTGCTCAACACAAGAATAGTGGTGTGTGTGTGTGACAAGGAGAGAGAGAGGTGGGATGAACACTCAGAGTACTATACCAGGCTAATGGAATCTCATTATGTACAGTCAATGCCATTTCTAAACTAGTTTCATTCTCGTCCTCCTTCTATTTAGCTGTCGTGGCTGTTACAGCTAGAATGGACCATCAAATCATTTGTATGTCTGTAACTAGTGATGGTTTGCAAATAGGGACCGATTAGTTCTTGAGTCATTACTGGTTCGAGGTTACAGAAAGATATGCCGTGATAGGTGAAGATAATGTAATTATGATGATTATAATATAATCATGCATAGATAATTCACATTATGCAGCTGAGACAAAGTCATCAAATATGTTTGGTCATGGTAAAGGGTGTTTGGTCATGGTAAAGGGTGTTTGGTCATGGTGAAGGGTGTTTGGTCATGGTAAAGGGTGTTTGGTCATGGTGAAGGGCGTTTGGTCATGGTAAAGGGTGTTTGGTCATGGTAAAGGGTGTTTGGTCATGGTAAAGGGTGTTTGGTCATGGTGAAGGGTGTTTGGTCATGGTAAAGGGTGTTTGGTCATGGTAAAGGGTGTTTGGTCATGGTAAAGGGTGTTTGGTCATGGTGAAGGGTGTTTGGTCATGGTGAAGGGTGTTTGGTCATGGTGAAGGGTGTTTGGTCATGGTAAAGGGTGTTTGGTCATGGTAAAGGGTGTTTGGTCATGGTAAAGGGTGTTTGGTCATGGTAAAGGGTGTTTGGTCATGGTAAAGGGTGTTTGGTCATGGTAAAGGGTGTTTGGTCATGGTGAAGGGTGTTTGGTCATGGTGAAGGGTGTTTGGTCATGGTGAAGGGTGTTTGGTCATGGTGAAGGGTGTTTGGTCATGGTGAAGGGCGTTTGGTCATGGTGAAGGGCGTTTGGTCATGGTGAAGGGCGTTTGGTCATGGTGAAGGGCGTTTGGTCATGGTGAAGGGCGTTTGGTCATGGTGAAGGGCGTTTGGTCATGGTGAAGGGCGTTTGGTCATGGTGAAGGGCGTTTGGTCATGGTAAAGGGCGTTTGGTCATGGTAAAGGGCGTCAGGGTCATGGTGAAGGGCGTCAGGGTCATGGTGAAGGGCGTTTGGTCATGGTGAAGGGCGTTTGGTCATGGTAAAGGGCGTCAGGGTCATGGTGAAGGGCGTTTGGTCATGGTAAAGGGCGTTTGGTCATGGTAAAGGGTGTTTGGTCATGGTGAAGGGCGTTTGGTCAGGGTCATGGTGAAGGGCGTCAGGGTCATGGTGAAGGGCGTTTGGTCATGGTAAAGGGCGTCAGGGTCATGGTGAAGGGCGTTTGGTCATGGTAAAGGGTGTTTGGTCATGGTAAAGGGTGTTTGGTCATGGTGAAGGGCGTCAGGGTCATGGCGAAGGGCGTCAGGGTCATGGCGAAGGGCGTCAGGGTCATGGCGAAGGGCGTCAGGGTCATGGCGAAGGGCGTCAGGGTCATGGCGAAGGGCGTCAGGGTCATGGCGAAGGGCGTCAGGGTCATGGCGAAGGGCGTCAGGGTCATGGCGAAGGGCGTCAGGGTCATGGCGAAGGGCGTCAGGGTCATGGCGAAGGGCGTCAGGGTCATGGCGAAGGGCGTCAGGGTCATGGGGAAGGGCGTCAGGGTCATGGTGAAGGGCGTCAGGGTCATGGTGAAAGGCGTCAGGGTCATGGTGAAGGGCGTCAGGGTCATGGTGAAGGGCGTCAGGGTCATGGTGAAGGGCGTTTGGTCATGGTGAAGGACGTTTGGTCATGGTAAAGGGTGTTTGGTCATGGTAAAGAGTGTATGTGCCCGTCAATGTGTCGTGCATGAATGTGTGTGCCCCATATTTTCAATTGTGTGTGTTTATGTGTGTGTGTGTGTGTGTGTGTGTGTGTGTGTGCACGCGTGCCACATACATATGTTAGTTTGTACACAGACACACACATGCATACTCCTTGCTGGCCTCACTCACTACCACCTCCTATAATCAGAGCCTGTAGGCAGCCAGCCATAAATTGTGTTATCTCCTTATTTATAGTTGTTCACTGAATTGACTGAACTGTTCACAACAACCTCTTGGACGGGTGCAGAGCCTGACGCAACTTCTTCCTCGTTAACCCAGACTGGGGAGCAGGGGGACTGATGGGTAGGGGCACCGATCCTCACAACACACACATATTGACACAGCAGGGTATCAGGGAAGAATAGACATGCAACATGTGTGAGAGAGGCCTAGTTAGTAGCATATAAATATAATTAATGGAAGGGAAAAAGCCCCTCAGACAACTGTAAATCTCTTTGATTTGTATGGTAACAACAGTAGATAATTCTTGACCCGTCTATGCAGAGAAAGAGTAATATAATCTAGAGTAATCTATTTCTAGTGAAATATCATTGATACCAGGCTGGAAAAAC
>NW_026600519.1:2500-40000 GCF_029448725.1 Salvelinus fontinalis
ATGGTTCTGAGAACGTTGTGCGCTAGCTGGGGAATAGAGGGGTTGGAAGGACAAGCTCTCCGAAACATATGGTTCTGAGAACGTTGTGCGCTAGCTGGGGAATAGAGGACGTTGGAAGGACGTGTTGGTTGTAATTAGGGTTGTACCATCGTTGATAAAAACACAAACACCTCCCTCCCTGGTGACTGTACGAGTGTGTGTGTGTGTGTGTGTGTGTGTGTGTGTGTGTGTGTGTGTGTGTGTGTGTGTGTGTGTGTGTGTGTGTGTGTGTGTGTGTGTGTGTGTGTTGTGTGTTGTGTGTGTGTGTGTGTGTGTGTGTGTGTGTGTGTGTGTGTGTGTGTGTGTGTGTGTGTGTGTGTGTGTGTGTGTGTGTGTGTGTGTGTGTGTGTGTGTGTGTGTGTGTGTGTGTGTGTGTGTGTGTGTGTGTGTGTGTGTGTGTGTGTCTCTGTGGTGTCATTACCGGCTGCTCTTGCCCAACGGATTTCAATGTTTACCCAGCATGCCCCGTGAGCGGCGCCGCAGGGAACACGGTCGCACTGGTAACCAACCGACGCAGCGCAACCTCAAACACACACACACACACACAAACACACACACAACCTCAAACACACACACACACACACACACACACACGTCATAATGTTCTTTCTGTCATCAAAGTTTGCTGCGGCTTTGATTTACATTTGTGTGTGTTTAAGTGTGTGTGTGTGTGTGTGTGTGTGTGTGTGTGTGTGTGTGTGTGTGTGTGTGTGTGTGTGTGTGTGTGTGTGTGTGTGTGTGTGTGTGTGTGTGTGTGTGTGTGTGGGTGTGGAGACAGTAGATCCTCTGAGGACAGTGTGTGGGTGGAGACAGTAGATCCCCTGAGGACAGTGTGTGTGTGGGTGGAGACAGTAGATCCCCTGAGGACAGTGTGTGGGTGGAGACAGTAGATCCCCTGAGGACAGTGTGTGTGTGGGTGGAGACAGTAGATCCCCTGAGGACAGTGTGTGGGTGGAGACAGTAGATCCTCTGAGGACAGTGTGTGGGTGGAGACAGTAGATCCCCTGAGGACAGTGTGTGGGTGGAGACAGTAGATCCTCTGAGGACAGTGTGTGGGTGGAGACAGTAGATCCTCTGAGGACAGTGTGTGGGTGGAGACAGTAGATCCCCTGAGGACAGTGTGTGTGTGGGTGGAGACAGTAGATCCCCTGAGGACAGTATGTGTGTGGAGACAGTAGATCCCCTGAGGACAGTGTGTGTGTGGGTGGAGACAGTAGATCCCCTGAGGACAGTGTGTGGGTGGAGACAGTAGATCCTCTGAGGACAGTGTGTGGGTGGAGACAGTAGATCCTCTGAGGACAGTGTGTGGGTGGAGACAGTAGATCCCCTGAGGACAGTGTGTGGGTGAAGACAGTAGATCCCCTGAGGACAGTGTGTGGGTGGAGACAGTAGATCCCCTGAGGACAGTGTGTGGGTGGAGACAGTAGATCCCATCAGGACAGTGTGTGGGTGGAGACAGTAGATCCTCTGAGGACAGTGTGTGGGAGGAGACAGTAGATCCCCTGAGGACAGTGTGTGGGTGGAGACAGTAGATCCCCTGAGGACAGTGGGTGGGTGGAGACAGTAGATCCCCTGAGGACAGTGTGTGGGTGGAGACAGTAGATCCCCTGAGGACAGTGTGTGTGTGGGTGGAGACAGTAGATCCTCTGAGGACAGTGTGTGGGTGGAGACAGTAGATCCTCTGAGGACAGTGGGTGTGTGGAGACAGTAGATCCCCTGAGGACAGTGTGTGGGTGGAGACAGTAGATCCTCTGAGGACAGTGTGTGGGTGGAGACAGTAGATCCCTTGAGGACAGTGTGTGGGTGGAGACAGTAGATCCCCTGAGGACAGTGTGTGGGTGGGTGGAGACAGTAGATCCCCTGAGGAGAGTGGGTGGGTGGAGACAGTAGATCCCCTGAGGACAGTGTGTGTGTGGGTGGAGACAGTAGATCCCCTGAGGACAGTGTGTGGGAGGAGACAGTAGATCCCCTGAGGACAGTGTGTGGGTGGAGACAGTAGATCCCCTGAGGACAGTGGGTGGATGGAGACAGTAGATCCCCTGAGGACAGTGTGTGTGTGGGTGGAGACAGTAGATCCTCTGAGGACAGTGTGTGGGTGGAGACAGTAGATCCTCTGAGGACAGTGTGTGGGTGGAGACAGTAGATCCTCTGAGGACAGTGTGTGGGTGGAGACAGTAGATCCCCTGAGGACAGTGTGTGGGTGGAGACAGTAGATCCCCTGAGGACAGTGTGTGGGTGGGTGGAGACAGTAGATCCCCTGAGGACAGTGGGTGGGTGGAGACAGTAGATCCCCTGAGGACAGTGTGTGTGTGGGTGGAGACAGTAGATCCCCTGAGGACAGTGTGTGGGTGGAGACAGTAGATCCTCTGAGGACAGTGTGTGGGTGGAGACAGTAGATCCACTGAGGACAGTGTGTGGGTGGAGACAGTAGATCCCCTGAGGACAGTGTGTGGGTGGAGACAGTAGATCCCCTGAGGACAGTGTGTGGTTGGAGACAGTAGATCCTCTGAGGACAGTGTGTGGGAGGAGACAGTAGATCCCCTGAGGACAGTGTGTGGGTGGAGACAGTAGATCCCCTGAGGACAGTGTGTGGGTGGAGACAGTAGATCCTCTGAGGACAGTGTGTGGGTGGAGACAGTAGATCCACTGAGGACAGTGTGTGGGTGGAGACAGTAGATCCCCTGAGGACAGTGTGTGGGTGGAGACAGTAGATCCCCTGAGGACAGTGTGTGGGTGGAGACAGTAGATCCTCTGAGGACAGTGTGTGGGAGGAGACAGTAGATCCCCTGAGGACAGTGTGTGGGAGGAGACAGTAGATCCCCTGAGGACAGTGGGTGGGTGGGTGGAGACAGTAGATCCCCTGAGGACAGTGTGTGGGTGGAGACAGTAGATCCTCTGAGGACAGTGTGTGGGTGGAGACAGTAGATCCTCTGAGGACAGTGTGTGTGTGGGTGGAGACAGTAGATCCACTGAGGACAGTGGGTGGGTGGAGACAGTAGATCCCCTGAGGACAGTGTGTGGGTGGAGACAGTAGATCCTCTGAGGACAGTGTGTGGGTGGAGACTGTAGATCCTCTGAGGACAGTGTGTGGGGGGAGACAGTAGATCCTCTGAGGACAGTGTGTGGGTGGAGACAGTAGATCCCCTGAGGACAGTGTGTGGGTGTAGACAGTAGATCCCATGAGGACAGTAGATCCCCTGAGGACAGTAGATCCCCTGAGGACAGTGGGTGGGTGTAGACAGTAGATCCCATGAGGACAGTAGATCCCCTGAGGACAGTAGATCCCCTGAGGACAGTGTGTGGGTGGAGACAGTAGATCCCCTGAGGACAGTGTGTGGGTGTAGACAGTAGATCCCATGAGGACAGTAGATCCCCTGAGGACAGTGGGTGGGTGGAGACAGTAGATCCCCTGAGGACAGTAGATCCCCTGAGGACAGTGGGTGGGTGTAGACAGTAGATCCCATGAGGACAGTAGATCCCCTGAGGACAGTAGATCCCCTGAGGACAGTGTGTGGGTGGAGACAGTAGATCCCCTGAGGACAGTGTGTGGGTGTAGACAGTAGATCCCATGAGGACAGTAGATCCCCTGAGGACAGTAGGTGGGTGGAGACAGTAGATCCCATGAGGACAGTAGATCCCCTGAGGACAGTAGATCCCCTGAGGACAGTAGATCCCCTGAGGACAGTAGATCCCCTGAGGACAGTGGGTGGTCTTTATAGACCAGAAGGGAGACTTTATAGGCTTGTAGACAGTAGATTCTCAGAAGAACGTTAAAACCTTAAGTAGTAGCTGCACCACTGTAATGTTCTGACTGTCAGTCCCCTCCAGGCTGTGTGAGTCTGGTTCCTGGTGACAGGCTGGACAGTCTTTAAGAGGTATTTTATTTCACTACTGCCTTTAAGTCTCTCCTCTCCCAACATCCATCTCCCCTCTCCTCTCTCCTGTCTCCTCTCCTCTCTTTTCTCTCCTATCTCCTCTCTCCTCTTTCTCCTCTCCTCCTCTCCCGTCTCCTCTCTCCTTCCTCTCCGCTTTCCTCTCCTATCTCCTCTCTCCTCTCTCTCCTCTCCTCCTCTCCCCTCTCCCGTCTTCCATCTCCTCTCTCCCCCTCTCCTCTCTCCCTTCTCCTCCTCTCCCTTCTCCTCCTCTCCCTTCTCCTCCTCTCCCCTCTCCTCTCTCCTCTCTCTCCTATCTTCCTCTCCCCTCTCCCATCTCCCATCTCCTCTCTCCTTCCTCTCCTCTTTCCTCTCTTTTCTCTCCTATCTCCTCTTTACTATCTTTTCTCTCCTATCTCCTCTCTCCTCCTCTCCCCTCTCTCCCCTCTCCCCTCTCCTCTCTTTTCTCTCCTATCTCCTCTCTCCTCTCTCTCCTCTCCTCCTCTCCCCTCTCCCATCTCCCATCTCCTCTCTCCTCCTCTCCTCCTCTCCTCTCTCCCCTCTCCTCTCTCCCCTCTCCTCCTCTCCTCTCTCCTTCCTCTCCTCCTCTCCTCTCCTCCTCTCCCCTCTCTCCATTCCTCCTCTCCTCTCTCCTCTCCTCCTCTCCTCCTCTCCTCTCTCCTCTCTTGCCTCTCCTCTCTCCTCTCTTGTCTCTCTGTTCTCTCTCTCTCTCTGGGCATGAGGCAGGCCTGAGCAGGACCCGTAAACACATGAACAAACTCTCCGTTGAAGTACTTAACAGAAAGAGCCTGGAGCCCCAGCAGAGCTTCTCTCTGAGATGGGCTTCTTCCTTTCCCATCTCCCATCTCCTCTCTCCTCTCTCCTCTCTCTCCTCTCCTCCTCTCCCCTCTCCCATCTCCTCTCTCCTTCCTCTCCTCCTCTCCTCTCTCCTCTCTTAACAGAAAGAGCCTGGAGCCCCAGCAGAGCTTCTCTCTGAGATGGGCTTCTTCCTTTCCCATCTCCCATCTCCTCTCTCCTCTCTCCTCTCTCTCCTCTCCTCCTCTCCCCTCTCCCATCTCCTCTCTCCTTCCTCTCCTCCTCTCCTCTCTCCTCTCTTAACAGAAAGAGCCTGGAGCCCCAGCAGAGCTTCTCTCTGAGATGGGCTTCTTCCTTTTTTGCTAGGAAAGAGCCTGCAGAAACACACAACACACATGATCGCACCCCTAAGTAAATCTGTTAACAATGCAAGTCTCTTCAATTAAACATGGCTTCAGAGTTAATGTTTAATGGTTCTGTCCGGTAGAATTTACACACATGAGAGTACATATAGGTCAATACCCCTCTATACCTCCCTCCGTCTCTCCATTCTCCATCTATCACTTTATATACCTCCCTCAATCCCTCCCTATCTTCACCTCCCTTCCCCCCCTCATTCTCCTCTCTTCTCTCCCATCTGACTTTAGCTGGGATTTAACCACTGTTTAACTGACAAAGTAGGCCCATTTAGAGAGAGAGAGAGAGAGAGAGAGAGAGAGAGAGAGACAGAGACAGAGACAGAGACAGAGACAGACACAGAGGCAGAGACAGAGACAGAGAGAGACAGAGACAGAGACAGAGAGAGACAGAGACAGAGACAGAGAGAGACAGAGACAGAGACAGAGACAGACAGAGAGAGAGAGAGAGAGAGACAGAGAGAGACAGAGAGAGAAAGAGAGAGAGAAACAGAGAGAGACAGAGAGAGACAGAGAGAGACAGAGAGAGACAGAGAGACAGAGACAGACAGAGAGAGAGACAGAGAGAGAGTGAGAGAGAGAGACAGAGAGACAGAGAGACAGAGAGAGAGACAGAGAGACAGACAGAGAGAGACAGAGAGAGACAGAGAGAGACAGAGAGAGACAGAGAGAGACAGAGAGAGAGAGACAGAGAGAGACAGAGAGAGAGAGAGAGACAGAGAGAGAGAGAGAGAGAGAGAGAGAGAGAGAGAGAGAGAGAGAGACAGAGAGAGTGTACTGGCGGCAGAGAAGTCAGGCGCAGGAGAGCGAAAACTGATTTACAACAGAACAATACAGTAAAGGACATGGGGGGGAAACAGAGGGTTAAATACACAACATGTAATTGAGTACACAACCACTCCCTACCCCATGGCAATACACTACAAGTCCCTACCCCATGGCAAGACACTACAAGTCCCTACCCCATGGCAAGACACTACAAGTCCCTACCCCATGGCAAGACACTACAAGTCCCTACATACCCCATGGCAAGACACTACAAGTCCCTACCCCATGGCAAGACACTACAAGTCCTTACCCCATGGCAAGACACTACAAGTCCCTACCCCATGGCAAGACACTACAAGTCCCTACATACCCCATGGCAAGACACTACAAGTCCCTACTCCATGGCAAGACACTACAAGTCCCTACCCCATGGCAAGACACTACAAGTCCCTACATACCCCATGGCAATACACTACAAGTCCCTACACCATGGCAAGGCACTACAAGTCCTTACCCCATGGCAAGACACTACAAGTCCCTACCCCATGGCAAGACACTACAAGTCCCTACATACCCCATGGCAAGACACTACAAGTCCCTACTCCATGGCAAGACACTACAAGTCCCTACCCCATGGCAAGACACTACAAGTCCCTACATACCCCATGGCAATACACTACAAGTCCCTACACCATGGCAAGGCACTACAAGTCCTTACCCCATGGCAAGACACTACAAGTCCCTACCCCATGGCAAGACACTACAAGTCCTTACCCCATGGCAAGACACTACAAGTCCCTACACCATGGCAAGACACTACAAGTCCTTACCCCATGGCAAGACACTACAAGTCCCTACCCCATGGCAAGACACTACAAGTCCCTACACCATGGCAAGACACTACAAGTCCCTACCCCATGGCAAGACACTACAAGTCCTTACCCCATGGCAAGACACTACAAGTCCCTACCCCATGGCAAGACACTACAAGTCCCTACATACCCCATGGCAAGACACTACAAGTCCCTACACCATGGCAAGACACTACAAGTCCCTACCCCATGGCAAGACACTACAAGTCCCTACCCCATGGCAAGACACTACAAGTCCCTACATACCCCATGGCAAGACACTACAAGTCCCTACACCATGGCAAGACACTACAAGTCCCTACCCCATGGCAAGACACTACAAGTCCCTACCCCATGGCAAGACACTACAAGTCCCTACATACCCCATGGCAATACACTACAAGTCCTTACCCCATGGCAAGACACTACAAGTCCCTACCCCATGGCAATACACTACAAGTCCCTACATACCCCATGGCAATACACTACAAGTCCTTACCCCATGGCAAGACACTACAAGTCCCTACCCCATGGCAAGACACTACAAGTCCCTACATACCCCATGGCAAGACACTACAAGTCCTTACCCCATGGCAAGACACTACAAGTCCCTACATACCCCATGGCAATACACTACAAGTCCTTACCCCATGGCAAGACACTACAAGTCCCTACCCCATGGCAAGACACTACAAGTCCCTACATACCCCATGGCAAGACACTACAAGTCCCTACCCCATGGCAAGACACTACAAGTCCCTACATACCCCATGGCAATACACTACAAGTCCTTACCCCATGGCAAGACACTACAAGTCCCTACACCATGGCAATACACTACAAGTCCCTACCCCATGGCAAGACACTACAAGTCCCTACCCCATGGCAAGACACTACAAGTCCCTACCCCATGGCAAGACACTACAAGTCCCTACCCCATGGCAAGACACTACAAGTCCCTACACCATGGCAATACACTACAAGTCCCTACACCATGGCAATACACTACAAGTCCTTACCCCATGGCAAGACACTACAAGTCCCTACCCCATGGCAAGACACTACAAGTCCCTACACCATGGCAAGACACTACAAGTCCCTACATACCCCATGGCAATACACTACAAGTCCTTACCCCATGGCAAGACACTACAAGTCCCTACCCCATGGCAAGACACTACAAGTCCCTACCCCATGGCAAGACACTACAAGTCCCTACCCCATGGCAAGACACTACAAGTCCCTACCCCATGGCAAGACACTACAAGTCCATACATACCCCATGGCAAGACACTACAAGTCCCTACATACACCATGGCAATACACTACAAGTCCTTACACCATGGCAAGACACTACAAGTCCCTACATACACCATGGCAAGACACTACAAGTCCCTACATACACCATGGCAAGACACTACAAGTCCTTACCCCATGGCAAGACACTACAAGTCCCTACACCATGGCAATACACTACAAGTCCCTACCCCATGGCAAGACACTACAAGTCCCTACCCCATGGCAAGACACTACAAGTCCCTTACCCCATGGCAAGACACTACAAGTCCTTACCCCATGGCAAGACACTACAAGTCCCTACCCCATGGCAAGACACTACAAGTCCCTACATACCCCATGGCAAGACACTACAAGTCCCTACATACCCCATGGCAAGACACTACAAGTCCCTACCCCATGGCAAGACACTACAAGTCCCTACCCCATGGCAAGACACTACAAGTCCCTACATACCCCATGGCAAGGCACTACAAGTCCCTACATACCCCATGGCAAGACACTACAAGTCCCTACCCCATGGCAAGACACTACAAGTCCCTACCCCATGGCAAGACACTACAAGTCCCTACCCCATGGCAAGACACTACAAGTCCCTACCCCATGGCAAGACACTACAAGTCCCTACCCCATGGCAAGACACTACAAGTCCCTACACCATGGCAATACACTACAAGTCCCTACCCCATGGCAATACACTACAAGTCCCTACATACCCCATGGCAAGACACTACAAGTCCCTACCCCATGGCAAGACACTACAAGTCCCTACCCCATGGCAAGACACTACAAGTCCCTACCCCATGGCAAGACACTACAAGTCCCTACACCATGGCAATACACTACAAGTCCCTACCCCATGGCAAGACACTACAAGTCCCTACCCCATGGCAAGACACTACAAGTCCCTACATACCCCATGGCAAGACACTACAAGTCCCTACCCCATGGCAAGGCACTACAAGTCCCTACCCCATGGCAAGACACTACAAGTCCCTACCCCATGGCAAGACACTACAAGTCCCTACCCCATGGCAAGACACTACAAGTCCCTACCCCATGGCAAGACACTACAAGTCCCTACCCCATGGCAAGACACTACAAGTCCCTACCCCATGGCAAGACACTACAAGTCCCTACACCATGGCAAGACACTACAAGTCCCTACCCCATGGCAAGACACTACAAGTCCTTACCCCATGGCAAGACACTACAAGTCCCTACACCATGGCAATACACAACCACTCCCTACCCCATGGCAAGACACTACAAGTCCCTACCCCATGGCAAGACACTACAAGTCCCTACCCCATGGCAAGACACTACAAGTCCCTACACCATGGCAAGGCACTACAAGTCCCTACACCATGGCAAGACACTACAAGTCCCTACACCATGGCAACCCTGCCTCCCTACAAGCTATGGGTATTGATCATGTTTCGACCTCTATTAGAAAAGGGGACCATCTTAAACAGTTAAGTCAAAGGGAAAGTTTTGGGATTTACAAACTACAGGCCACTAAGTACCCTGGTTTAAATGAAGATATGGATTTACAAACTACAGGCCACTAAGTACCCTGGTTTAAATGAAGATATGGATTTACAAACTACAGGCCACTGAATACCCTGGTTTAAATGAAGACATGGATTTACAAACTACAGGCCACTAAGTACCCTGGTTTAAATGAAGATATGAATGTACAAACTACAGGCCACTAAGTACCCTGGTTTAAATGAAGATATGGATTTACAAACTACAGGCCACTAAGTACCCTGGTTTAAATTAAGATATGGATTTACAAACTACAGGCCACTAAGTACCCTGGTTTAAATGAAGATATGGATTTACAAACTACAGGCCACTAAGTACCCTGGTTTAAATGAAGATATGAATTTACAAACTACAGGACACTAAATACCCTGGTTTAAATGAAGATATGAATTTACAAACTACAGGACACTAAATACCCTGGTTTAAATGAAGATATGGATTTACAAACTACAGGCCACTAAGTACCCTGGTTTAAATGAAGATATGGATTTACAAACTACAGGCCACTAAATACCCTGGTTTAAATGAAGACATGGATTTACAAACTACAGGCCACTAAGTACCCTAGTTTAAATGAAGACATGGATTTACAAACTACAGGCCACTAAGTACCCTGGTTTAAATGAAGATATGAATGTACAAACTACAGGCCACTAAGTACCCTGGTTTAAATGAAGATATGGATTTACAAACTACAGGCCACTAAGTACCCTGGTTTAAATTAAGATATGGATTTACAAACTACAGGCCACTAAGTACCCTGGTTTAAATGAAGATATGGATTTACAAACTACAGGCCACTAAGTACCCTGGTTTAAATGAAGATATGAATTTACAAACTACAGGACACTAAATACCCTGGTTTAAATGAAGATATGAATTTACAAACTACAGGACACTAAATACCCTGGTTTAAATGAAGATATGGATTTACAAACTACAGGCCACTAAGTACCCTGGTTTAAATGAAGATATGGATTTACAAACTACAGGCCACTAAATACCCTGGTTTAAATGAAGATATGAATTTACAAACTACAGGCCACTAAATACCCTGGTTTAAATGAAGATATGGATTTACAAACTGCAGGCCACTAAATACCCTGGTTTAAATCAAGATATGGATTTACAAACTACAGGCCACTAAGTACCCTGGTTTAAATCAAGATATGAATTTACAAACTACAGGCCACTAAATACCCTGGTTTAAATGAAGACATGGATTTACAAACTACAGGCCACTAAATACCCAGGTTTAAATGAAGCTTTGGATTTACAAACTACAGGCCACTAAATACCCTGGTTTAAATCAAGATATGGATTTACAAACTACAGGCCACTAAATACCCTGGTTTAAATGAAGATATGGATTTACAAACTACAGGCCACTAAGTACCCTGGTTTAAATGGAGATATGGATTTACAAACTACAGGCCACTAAGTACCCTGGTTTAAATGGAGATATGGATTTACAAACTACAGGACACTAAATACCCTGGTTTAAATGGAGATATGGATTTACAAACTACAGGCCACTAAGTACCCTGGTTTAAATGAAGACATGGATTTACAAACTACAGGCCACTAAGTACCCTGGTTTAAATGAAGATATGGATTTACAAACTACAGGCCACTAAGTACCCTGGTTTAAATGAAGATATGAATTTACAAACTACAGACCACTAAGTACCCTGGTTTAAATGAAGATATGGATTTACAAACTACAGGCCACTAAATACCCTGGTTTAAATGAAGATATGGCTTTACAAACTACAGGCCACTAAATACCCTGGTTTAAATGAAGATATGGATTTACAAACTACAGGCCACTAATTACCCTGGTTTAAATGAAGATATGAATTTACAAACTACAGGCCACTAAGTACCCTGGTTTAAATGAAGATATGGATTTCTCAGCCTTCCTGTAGGGTCGTCATGGGTCCATTTGCTGCCATCTAGTGGACATTTTGCTCAATTGCCCTCAGCTATGTTTAGACTGTTGTTCATGTTTTACTGTGTTCTAGTGGACTATGGAATATATTGCTTTCTTATTCTTGACACTTCTCCCAGTCATATTTAAGGTTAGAACTACCTTTCTAAGTGTCCTGATTCTTCTAGTTTGGAGTTGTATATTTATGAAAACACAGCTACAGTATTTCACCTTTTTAATGTGTATAGTATTGCTTACTAGGTGTTGTCCAATCAGTTTTGTAACCACTCCCTCTTCTAATTAGGGCTGATTGGAAAAGCTGTTCAAAAGAGGACATTGTTATTGTTTCTTTGTACTCCCTGACGATGCAGCCGAAACGTGTCGGATTTTTTAAAACTTTGTTTCACTTGAATATGCCATATAAATAAAGGCATTTTAATTAATTATATGAAGAGTGCCGTGGTCCTCTTTTCATTTTTGATGACCAATTATCCCCTTTTACCAAAGAGCACCTTCTGTCCACCAACATGGATACAAGCACTCGTTTAAGGATTTCAATGCAAAAAAAAAGATTACAACGTAAAAGTTTTTAAGACAATTATACTAGTACGAGCTCGGGACTAAGGCTCAGAGAAACACAGCAGGCAGAGGTGAGGGTAAATACAGACTGTTTACTGAAGTATTCACAGAATAAAAACAAAAAAACAAAGCAAGAGCACATGAGTACAACACAAAACAAAGACAAGAGACCCAGTTCCATAGAGGAACTTAAATAGTCCTAAACCAGGTGAACCCGATAATCCCAATCAGGCTCACCTGGACACTACAAACATAAGGGGGCCCTCTAGTGGCAGCCTCAGGGATTACACGCCGGGATGACCTCTTAACCTGTGACAGGTTTTTATTACTAGAGTAAATGAATAGGACAAGGAGGTAGTTACAGCGGTCTTAACAGACCAGGTACCAATGTACATTCAATTAACACATGCCAGCCGACCCATGCCAGCCGACCCATACCTTTACTACCAATGTGTAAATTCTAGATTCCATCCACCAGGGATTGCCAGTGGCTAGGCTATCAGGTGGCAAACGAGCGGGTACAACGTCATGACAGTATTACTCGTGATATGTATTCTCTTAATAGAAACATAAGGGGGCCCTCTAGTGGCAGCCTCAGGGATTACACTCCATGATGATCTCTTAATAGAAACATTAAGGGGGCCCTCTAGTGGCAGCCTCAGGGATTACACTCCATGATGATCTCTTAATAGAAACATTAAGGGGGCCCTCTAGTGGCAGCCTCAGGGATTACACTCCGTGATGATCTCTTAATAGAAACATAAGGATGCCCTCTAGTGGCAGCCTCAGGGATTACACTCCGACAGTATTACTCGTGATACGTATTTAAGACTAACGGTCGTACAACGCTAATAGTCTCACGATAATCAGTTACTGCCACCAACGTAACGCAGACACAGAATTACACCTAAGAGACGTTCAATGCAATGACATATTTCCGTGCCGTATCTGAGTCTCGTCTGGTTCAGTTGAGTTGTCGTTGTGAGGCAGTGGTAGGCAGGAAGTCAGTACATTCATCTTCAGTGGTAGGCAGGAAGTCAGTACATTCATCTTCAGTGGTAGGCAGGAAGTCAGTACATTCATCTTCAGTGGAAGGCAGGAAGTCAGTACATTCATCTTCAGTGGTAGGCAGGAAGTCAGTACATTCATCTTCAGTTGTAGGCAGGAAGTCAGTGGTCCAGGTGTTGAAGTTCGTAAACTGTTACATAGACATGGTCATGGTGACATCGGTCCCTTTCATACGACAGTGAAACACGTACCACTGTCAATACATCAAACATAGAGGAAAACAGCACTAATTATGTAACAACAGGTTTTATAATGTGGGTAACAGCCTGTCATGTGTAACACCCACTAATTATGTAACAACAGTTTTTATAATGTGGGTAACAGCCTGTCATGTGTAACACCCACTAATTATGTAACAACAGGTTTTATAATGTGGGTAACAACCTGTCATGTGTAACACCCACTATGTCAGAACAACAGTTTTTATAATGTGGGTAACAGCCTGTCATGTGTAACACCCACTAATTATGTAACAACAGGTTTTATAATGTGGGTAACAGCCTGTCATGTGTAACACCCACTAATTATGTAACAACAGGTTTTATAATGTGGGTAACAGCCTGTCATGTGTAACGCCCACTAATTATGTAACAACAGTTTTATAATGTGGGTAACAGCCTGTCATGTGTAAAACCCACTAATTATATAACAACAGGTTTTATAATGTGGGTAACAGCCTGTCATGTGTAACGCCCACTAATTATGTAACAACAGGTTTTATAATGTGGGTAACAGCCTGTCATGTGTAACACCCACTAATTATGTAACAACAGGTTTTATAATGTGGGTAACAGCCTGTCATGTGTAACGCCCACTAATTATGTAACAACAGGTTTTTATAATGTGGGTAACAGCCTGTCATGTGTAACGCCCACTAATTATGTAACAACAGGTTTTATAATGTGGGTAACAGCCTGTCATGTGTAACACCCACTAATTATGTAACAACGGGTTTTATAATGTGGGTAACAGCCTGTCATGTGTAACACCCACTAATTATGTAACAACAGGTTTTATAATGTGGGTAACAGCCTGTCATGTGTAATACCCACTATGTCAGAACAACAGGTTTTATAATGTGGGTAACAGCCTGTCATGTGTAACACCCACTAATTATGTAACAACAGGTTTTATAATGTGGGTAACAGCCTGTCATGTGTAACACCCACTAATTATGTAACAACAGTTTTTATAATGTGGGTAACAGCCTGTCATGTGTAACACCCACTAATTATGTAACAACAGGTTTTATAATGTGGGTAACATCCTGTCATGTGTAACACCCACTAATTATGTAACAACAGTTTTTATAATGTGGGTAACAGCCTGTCATGTGTAACGCCCACTAATTATGTAACAACAGTTTTTATAATGTGGGTAACAGCCTGTCATGTGTAACGCCCACTAATTATGTAACAACAGTTTTTATAATGTGGGTAACAGCCTGTCATGTGTAACGCCCACTAATTATGTAACAACAGTTTTTATAATGTGGGTAACAGCCTGTCATGTGTAACGCCCACTAATTATGTAACAACAGGTTTTATAATGTGGGTAACAGCCTGTCGTGTGTAACGCCCAACATGTCAGAACAACAGTTTTCAAAACAGGGAAGAAACGTGTTTGAAATGTCCTTTTGCTCTTTGGGGTCGTGACCTTTGTGACGAGGAGAGTGAGGAAAGGAACATAACAGCGGAGCAAAAATGTCTCGGATGACCTTTCACCCCTTCATACATGTGGGTCAGAAAGGGGGTCTGTTCTTTGTCTTGTCCTCCTCAGTCCATTCAGAGTCATAAAGCGTCAGTTGATTTGTCTTGTCCTCCTCAGTCCATTCAGAGTCATAAAGCGTCAGTTGATTGGTCTTGTCCTCCTCAGTCAATTCAGAGTCATAAAGCGTCAGTTGATTGGTCTTGTCCTCCTCAGTCCATTCAGAGTCATAAAGCGTCAGTTGATTGGTCTAGTGATAGATCCTCAAGGGCGCTGTCGATAAAAAAGGACCTGTAAAATCTGAGAATGGAATGTATTGCTGTCCGCTCGTGGCCTCACGACACAACAGTCTCAACCTGGCACACTGTGTAAATGTCCCCAAACACAATCAGGAACATTAGACCTCATTATGACTGGAGAAGTCCCTGCCTCAGACCTACACTAGACCTCATCATGACTGGAGAAGTCCCTGTCTCAGACCTACACTAGACCTCATCATGACTGGAGAAGTCCCTGTCTCAGACCTACACTAGACCTCATCATGACTGGAGAAGTCCCTGTCTCAGACCTACACTAGACCTCATCATGACTGGAGAAGTCCCTGTCTCAGACCTACACTAGACCTCATCATGACTGGAGAAGTCCCTGTCTCAGACCTACACTAGACCTCATCATGACTGGAGAAGTCCCTGTCTCAGACCTCATCATGACTGGAGAAGTCCCTGTCTCAGACCTACACTAGACCTCATCATGACTGGAGAAGTCCCTGTCTCAGACCTACACTAGACCTCATCATGACTGGAGAAGTCCCTGTCTCAGACCTACACTAGACCTCATCATGACTGGAGAAGTCCCTGCCTCAGACCTACACTAGACCTCATCATGACTGGAGAAGTCCCTGTCTCAGACCAACACTAGACCTCATCATGACTGGAGAAGTCCCTGTCTCAGACCTACACTAGACCTCATCATGACTGGAGAAGTCCCTGTCTCAGACCTACACTAGACCTCATCATGACTGGAGAAGTCCCTGTCTCAGACCTACACTAGACCTCATCATGACTGGAGAAGTCCCTGTCTCAGACCTACACTAGACCTCATCATGACTGGAGAAGTCCCTGTCTCAGACCAACACTAGACCTCATCATGACTGGAGAAGTCCCTGTCTCAGACCTACACTAGACCTCATCATGACTGGAGAAGTCCCTGTCTCAGACCTACACTAGACATCACGACTGGAGAAGTCCCTGTCTCAGACCTACACTAGACCTCATCATGACTGGAGAAGTCCCTGTCTCAGACCTACACTAGACCTCATCATGACTGGAGAAGTCCCTGTCTCAGACCTACACTAGACCTCATCATCACTGGAGAAGTCCCTGTCTCAGACCTACACTAGACATCATGACTGGAGAAGTCCTTGCCTCAGACCTACACTAGACATCATGACTGGAGAAGTCCCTGTCTCAGACCTACACTAGACCTCATCATGACTGGAGAAGTCCCTGTCTCAGACCTACACTAGACCTCATCATGACTGGAGAAGTCCCTGTCTCAGACCTACACTAGACATCATGACTGGAGAAGTCCCTGTCTCAGACCTACACTAGACATCATGACTGGAGAAGTCCCTGTCTCAGACCTACACTAGACATCATGACTGGAGAAGTCCCTGTCTCAGACCTACACTAGACATCATGACTGGAGAAGTCCCTGTCTCAGACCTACACTAGACCTCATCATGACTGGAGAAGTCCTTGCCTCAGACCTACACTAGACATCATGACTGGAGAAGTCCTTGCCTCAGACCTACACTAGACATCATGACTGGAGAAGTCCCTGTCTCAGACCTACACTAGACATCATGACTGGAGAAGTCCCTGTCTCAGACCTACACTAGACCTCATCATTATTGGAGAAGTCCCTACCTCAGACCTACACTAGACATCATGACTGGAGAAGTCCCTGTCTCAGACCTACACTAGACATCATGACTGGAGAAGTCCCTGTCTCAGACCTACACTAGACATCATGACTGGAGAAGTCCCTGTCTCAGACCTACACTAGACATCATGACTGGAGAAGTCCCTGTCTCAGACCTACACTAGACCTCATCATGACTGGAGAAGTCCCTGTCTCAGACCTACACTAGACCTCATCATGACTGGAGAAGTCCCTGTCTGAGACCTACACTAGACCTCATCATGACTGGAGAAGTCCCTGTCTCAGACCTACACTAGACATCATCATGACTGGAGAAGTCCCTGTCTCAGACCTACACTAGACATCATCATGACTGGAGAAGTCCCTGTCTCAGACCTACACTAGACCTCATCATGACTGGAGAAGTCCCTGTCTCAGACCTACACTAGACATCATGACTGGAGAAGTCCCTGTCTCAGACCTACACTAGACCTTATCATGACTGGAGAAGTCCCTGTCTCAGACCTACACTAGACCTCATCATGACTGGAGAAGTCCCTGTCTCAGACCTACACTAGACCTCATCATGACTGGAGAAGTCCCTGTCTCAGACCTACACTAGACCTCATCATGACTGGAGAAGTCCCTGTCTCAGACCTACACTAGACCTCATCATGACTGGAGAAGTCCCTGTCTCAGACCTACACTAGACCTCATCATGACTGGAGAAGTCCCTGTCTCAGACCTCATCATGACTGGAGAAGTCCCTGTCTCAGACCTACACTAGACCTCATCATGACTGGAGAAGTCCCTGTCTCAGACCTACACTAGACATCATGACTGGATAAGTCCCTGTCTCAGACCTACACTAGACCTCATCATGACTGGAGAAGTCCCTGTCTCAGACCTACACTAGACCTCATCATGACTGGAGAAGTCCCTGTCTCAGACCTACACTAGACCTCATCATGACTGGAGAAGTCCCCGCCTCAGACCTACACTAGACCTCATCATGACTGGAGAAGTCCCTGCCTCAGACCTACACTAGACCTCATCATGACTGGAGAAGTCCCTGTCTCAGACCTACACTAGACCTCATCATGACTGGAGAAGTCCCTGTCTCAGACCTACACTAGACCTCATCATGACTGGAGAAGTCCCTGTCTCAGACCTACACTAGACCTCATCATGACTGGAGAAGTCCCTGTCTCAGACCTACACTAGACCTCATCATGACTGGAGAAGTCCCTGTCTCAGACCTACACTAGACCTCATCATGACTGGAGAAGTCCCTGTCTCAGACCTACACTAGACCTCATCATGACTGGAGAAGTCCCTGTCTCAGACCTACACTAGACCTCATCATGACTGGAGAAGTCCCTGTCTCAGACCTACACTAGACCTCATCATGACTGGAGAAGTCCCTGTCTCAGACCTCATCATGACTGGAGAAGTCCCTGTCTCAGACCTACACTAGACCTCATCATGACTGGAGAAGTCCCTGTCTCAGACCTCATCATGACTGGAGAAGTCCCTACCTCAGACCTCATCATGACTGGATAAGTCCCTGTCTCAGACCTACACTGGACCTCATCATGACTGGAGAAGTCCCTGTCTCAGACCTACACTAGACCTCATCATGACTGGAGAAGTCCCTGTCTCAGACCTCATCATGACTGGAGAAGTTCCTGTCTCAGACCTACACTAGACCTCATCATGACTGGAGAAGTCCCTGTCTCAGACCTACACTAGACCTCATCATGACTGGAGAAGTCCCTGTCTCAGACCTACACTAGACCTCATCATGACTGGAGAAGTCCCTGTCTCAGACCAACACTAGACCTCATCATGACTGGAGAAGTCCCTGTCTCAGACCTACACTAGACCTCATCATGACTGGAGAAGTCCCTGTCTCAGACCTACACTAGACCTCATCATGACTGGAGAAGTCCCTGTCTCAGACCTACACTAGACCTCATCATGACTGGAGAAGTCCCTGTCTCAGACCTACACTAGACCTCATCATGACTGGAGAAGTCCCTGTCTCAGACCTACACTAGACCTCATCATGACTGGAGAAGTCCCTGTCTCAGACCTCATCATGACTGGAGAAGTCCCTGTCTCAGACCTACACTAGACCTCATCATGACTGGAGAAGTCCCTGTCTCAGACCTACACTAGACCTCATCATGACTGGAGAAGTCCCTGCCTCAGACCTACACTATAGACCTCATCATGACTGGAGGAGTCCCTGCCTCAGACCTACACTAGACCTCATCATGACTGGAGAAGTCCCTGTCTCAGACCTCATCATGACTGGAGAAGTCCCTGTCTCAGACCTACACTAGACCTCATCATGACTGGAGAAGTCCCTACCTCAGACCTCATCATGACTGGAGAAGTCCCTGTCTCAGACCTACACTAGACCTCATCATGACTGGAGAAGTCCCTACCTCAGACCTACACTAGACCTCATCATGACTGGAGAAGTCCCTGTCTCAGACCTACACTAGACCTCATCATGAGGAGTGGAAGGTAGGAATCAGGCGCAGAGAGCAGAGGTTCAAGGAAAAAATAAATAATTTATTCCGTCAGAAAACACTGACCAACCCAAAACACAGGGTAACACGGTCTGGAGCACAACAGCACCTCCAACTATGAACGTAACACAAAATAATCCCGCACAAACAAGAGCGGGCTTGACAAACTTAAATAGGCGAGTAAATCAAAAAACACAAATAGCAACAGGTGCAACTAATAAGACAAAACTAACAGAAAAGAAAAAAGGGATCGGTGGCGGCTAGTAGGCCGGTGACGACGACCGCCGAGCGCCGCCCGAACAGGCAGGGGAGCCAACTTCGGCGGGAGTCGTGACAAGTGGCCTATAAAGACCATCTGCTGGTCTTTAAAGACCATCTACAGTCCTATAAAGACCACACATAAAGACTACCTACTGGTCTATAAAGACCACCTACTGGCCTATAAAGACCACCTACTGGCCTATAACGACCACCTACTGGCCTATAAAGACTACCTACTGGCCTATAAAGACAACCTACTGGTCTATAAAGACCACCTACTGGTCTATAAAGACCACCTACTGGCCTATAAAGACTACCTACTGGTCTATAAAGACCATCTACAGTCCTGTAAAGACCATCTACTGAACTATAACGACCACCTACTGGCCTATAAAGACCACCTACTGGCCTATAAAGACCACCTACTGGCCTATAAAGACCACCTACTGGCCTATAAAGACCACCTACTGGCCTATAAAGACTACCTACTGGTCTATAAAAACCACCTACTGGCCTATGAAGACCACCTACTGGCCTATAAAGACCACCTACTGGCCTATAAAGACCACCTACTGGTCTATAAAGACTACCTACTGGTCTATAAAAACCACCTACTGACCTATAAAGACCACCTACTGGCCTATAAAGACCACCTACTGGTCTATAAAGACTACCTACTGGTCTATAAAAACCACCTACTGGCCTATAAAGACCACCTACTGGTCTATAAAGACCACCTACTGGCCTATAAGGACCACCTACTGGTCTATAAAGACCACCTACTGGCCTATAAAGACCACCTACTGGCCTATAAAGACCACCTACTGGTCTATAAAGACTATCTACTGGCCTATAAAAACCATCTATTGGCCTACAAAGACTACATAATGGCCATTAAGACCACCCACTGGTCTTTGAAGACCGAATACTGGCCTGTAAAGACCACCTACTGGTCTATAAAGACCATCTAGTGGCCTATAAAGACCACCTACTGGCCTATAAAGACCACCTACTGGTCTATAAAGACTACCTTCTGGTCTATAAAGACCACCTACTGGCCTATGAAGACTACCTACTGGTCTATAAAGACCACCTACTGACCTACAAAGACCACCTACTGGTCTAAAACAACCACCTACTGGTCTATAAAGACCACATTCTGTCCTATAAAGACTATAAAGACCAAATATATGCCTATAAAGACCACCTACTGGTCTATAAAGACCACCTCCTGGCCTATAAGGACCACCTACTGGCCTATAAAGACCACCTACTGGTCTATAAAGACCACCTACTGGCCTACAAAGACCATCTACTGGTCTTTAAAGGACATGAGGAGCTGCTCCTCTCTGTGTCATGGTGGGGAGGTAGAAGAAGGTAGTCCAGTCTGGTTGTTGAGGGCCTGCTCCTCTCTGTGTCATGGTATGGAGGTAGAGGAAGGTAGTCCAGTCTGGTTGTTGAGGACCTGCTCCAGTTGGTGAGGAGGTAGAGGAAGGTAGTCCAGTCTGGTTAATGAGGGCCTGCTCCTCTCTGTGTCATGGTGAGGAGGTAGAGGAAGGTAGTCCAGTCTGGTTGTTGAGGACCTGCTCCAGTTGGTGAGGAGGTAGAGGAAGGTAGTCCAGTCTGGTTGTTGAGGACCTGCTCCTCTCTGTGTCATGGTGAGGAGGTAGAGGAAGGTAGTCCAGTCTGGTTAATGAGGGCCTGCTCCTCTCTGTGTCATGGTGAGGAGGTAGAGGAAGGTAGTCCAGTCTGGTTGATGAGGACCTGCTCCTCTCTGTGTCATGGTGAGGAGGTAGAGGAAGGTAGTCCAGTCTGGTTGTTGAGGACCTGCTCCTCTCCGTGTCATGGTGAGGAGGTAGAGGAAGGTAGTCCAGTCTGGTTGTTGAGGACCTGCTCCTCTCTGTGTCATGGTGAGGAGGTAGAGGAAGGTAGTCCAGTCTGGTTGATGAGGGCCTGCTCCTCTCTGTGTCATGGTGTGGAGGTAGAGGAAGATAGTCCAGTCTGGTTGATGAGGGCCTGCTCCAGTAGAGCTCGTTGTGCCACGGAAGGGAGGTAGAGGAAGGCGTAGAGCAGCCCCAGGACGATGAGAGACAGGAGGAGGGGCAAACCCCAGTCTGTTGTCATGAGGGGTTCATCACAACGCGCCTGCAGAAAGGACCCCTGCATCTCAGCTGAGATAACGAGGTACTCTGAGATATACAGGTAGAGGTGTACTCAGGTATACACACAGAGAGATATAATGAGGTACTCTGAGATATACAGGTAGAGGTGTACTCAGGTATACACACAGAGAGAGATAATGAGGTACTCTGAGATATACAGGTAGAGGTATACTCAGGTATACACACAGATAGATATAATGAGGTACTCTGAGATATACAGGTAGAGGTATACTCAGGTATACACACAGAGAGATATAATGAGGTACTCTGAGATATACAGGTAGAGGTGTACTCAGGTATACACACAGAGAGAGATAATGAGGTACTCTGAGATATACAGGTAGAGGTATACTCAGGTATACACACAGAGAGAGATAATGAGGTACTCTGAGATATACAGGTAGAGGTATACTCAGGTATACACACAGAGAGAGATAATGAGGTACTCTGAGATATACAGGTAGAGGTGTACTCAGGTATACACACAGATAGATATAATGAGGTACTCTGAGATATACAGGTAGAGGTGTACTCAGGTATACACAAGGAGAGATATAATGAGGTAATCTGAGATATACAGGTAGATGTATACTCAGGTATACACACAGAGAGCGATAATGAGGTACTCTGAGATATACAGGTAGAGGTGTACTCAGGTATACACACAGAGAGTGATAATGAGGTACTCTGAGATATACAGGTAGAGGTGTACTCAGGTATACACACAGAGAGCGATAATGAGGTACTCTGAGATATACAGGTAGATGTATACTCAGGTATACACACAGAGAGTGATAATGAGGTACTCTGAGATATACAGGTATAGGTGTACTCAGGTATACACACAGAGAGCGATAATGAGTAACTCTGAGATATACAGGTAGAGGTATACTCAGGTATACACACAGATAGATATAATGAGGTACTCTGAGATATACAGGTAGAGGTGTACTCAGGTATACACACAGCGCAAGATAATGAGGTACTCTGAGATATACAGGTAGAGGTATACTCAGGTATACACACAGAGATATATAATGAGGTACTCTGAGATATACAGGTAGAGGTATACTCAGGTATACACACACAGAGATATAATGAGGTACTCTGAGATATACAGGTAGAGGAATATTCAGGTATACACACAGAAAGAGACCTGTCTCTCTTCCTCTCCTATTTCTAGAGATATAAACACCTGTCTCTCTTCCTCTTTCTAGAGATATACACACCTGTCTCTCTTTCTCTCCCTAAAGGTATACACACCTCTTCCTCTTCTTAAAGGACCACCCTTGTTTTGGGTATAGACTCCTGTCTCAGGGTATAGACTCCTTTCTCAGGGCATAGACTCCTGTCTCAGGGTATAGACTCCCGTCTTTGGGTATAGACTCCTGTCTCAGGGTATAGACTCCTTTCTCAGGGCATAAACTCCTGTCTCATGGTATAGACTCCTGTCTTTGGGTATAGACTCCTGTCTCCGGGTATAGACTCCTTTCTCAAGGTATAGACTCCTGTCTCAGGGCATAGACTCCTTTCTCAGGGTATAGACTCCTGTCTCAGGGTATAGACTCCTATCTCAGGGCATAGACTCCTTTCTCAGGGTATAGACTCCTGTCTTTGGGTATAGACTCCTGTCTCAGGGTATAGACTCCTTTCTCAGGGTATAGACACCTTTCTCGGGGTATAGACTCCGGTCTCAGGGCATATACTCCTGTCTCAGGGTATAGACTCCGGTCTCAGGGCATAGACTCCTGTCTTTGGGTATAGACTCCTTTCTCGGGGTATAGACTCCTTTCTCAGGGTATAGACTCCTTTCTCAGGGTATAGACTCCTGTCTCGGGGTGTAGACTCCTGTCTCAGGGTATAGACTCCTGTCTCAAGGTATAGACTCCTTTCTCGGGGTATAGACTCCTTTCTCAGGGTATAGACTCCTTTCTCAGGGTATAGACTCCTGTCTCGGGGTGTAGACTCCTGTCTCAGGGTATAGACTCCTGTCTCAAGGTATAGACTCCTTTCTCGGGGTATAGACTCCTTTCTCAGGGTATAGACTCCTTTCTCAGGGCATATACTCCTGTCTCAGGGTATAGACTCCTGTCTCAGGGCATAGACTCCTGTCTTTGGGTATAGACCCCTTTCTCGGGGTATAGACTCCTTTCTCAGGGCATAGACTCCTGTCTCAGGGTATAGACTCCTGTCTCAGGGTATAGACTCCTGTCTCAGGGCATAGACTCCTGTCTCAGAATGTAGTTCTGCTACAGTCCAGGTAGAGGTTTGACTCAGTGTGTTCAGGTCCAGGTAGAGGTTTGACTCAGTGTGTTCAGGTCCAGGTAGAGGTTTGACTCAGTGTGTTCAGGTCCAGGTAGAGGTTTGACTCAGTGTGTTCAGGTCCAGGTAGAGGTCTGACTCAGTCAGCTCGCTACAGTTACAGATGAGCTCTGCACTGCCCTGGAGAATCAAGTCAAAACTGATGCTACACACACACACACACACACACACACACACACACACACACACACACACACACACACACACACACACACACACACACACACACACACACACACACACACACGTACACACAACACACACACACGTACACACACAGAGTGCACATCTGTGTGTGTGTGTGTGTGTGTGTGTGTGTGTGTGTGTGTGTGTGTGTGTGTGTGTGTGTGTGTGTGTGTGTGTGTGTGTGTGTGTGTGTGTGTGTGTGTGTATACTCTGTGTGTGTGTGTACTCTGTGTGTGGTCACTAAGCCCTCTGCCCTGTCATAGCGTGTGTGCGTGCGGTGCCCAAAAGTAAACCTCAAAACCGGCCAATCAGCAGTCAGATGGATCCTGTTCAAATGTTACGCAACAATCAGTAAAATCCCACGAGTCCCTGACCCCTCTCAACCCTCTACTGTAATCACAACATCCACTCTGTCTCTCTCACTGTAATACCTACCTGCCTCTGGAACAGACACATCACCTTCCAATCTACCTGTAATACTTTAATACCTGCCTCTGGAACAGACACATAGAAAGATAGAGGATAGAGAGGACAGAGAGGATAGAGAGGATAGAGAGGATAGAGAGGATAGAGAGGACAGAGAGGATAGAGAGGACAGAGAGGATAGAGAGGACAGAGAGGATAGAGAGGATAGAGAGGATAGAGAGGATAGAGAGGATAGAGAGGATAGAGAGGATAGAGAGGACAGAGAGGACAGAGAGGACAGAGAGGACAGATAGATAGATAGATAGATAGATAGATAGATAGAACGATATCCCCACAGCATGATGCTGCCACCTCCATGCTTCACCGTAGGGATGGTACCAGGTTTCCTCCAGACGTGACGTTTGGCATTCAGGCCAAAGAGTTCAATCTTGGTTTCATCAGACCAGAGAATCTTGTTTCTTATGGTCTGAGTCCTTTAGGTGCCTTTTGGCAAACTCCCAGTGGGCTGTCATGTGCCTTTTACTGAGGAGTGGAGTCCGTCTGGCCACTCTGCCATAAAGCCTGATTGATGGAGTGCTGCAGAGATGGTTGTCCTTCTGGAAGGTTCTCACAATCTCCACCGAGGAACTCTTCCGTCTGGCCACTCTACCGTAAAGGCCTGATTGGTGGAGTGCTGCAGAGATGGTTGTCCTTCTGGAAGGTTCTCACAATCTCCACCGAGGAACTCTTCCGTCTGGCTACTCTGCCATAAAGCCTGATTGGTGGAGTGCTGCAGAGATGGTTGTCCTTCTGGAAGGTTCTCACAATCTCCACCGAGGAACTCTTCCGTCTGGCCACTCTGCCATAAAGCCTTATTGATGGAGTGCTGCAGAGATGGTTGTCCTTCTGGAAGGTTCTCACAATCTCCACCGAGGAACTCTTCCGTCTGGCTACTCTGCCATAAAGCCTGATTGGTGGAGTGCTGCAGAGATGGTTGTCCTTCTGGAAGGTTCTCACAATCTCCACAGAGGAACTCTTACGTCTGGCCACTGTCGTGGAAATTCGAACCAGAAAGGAAGAGAGTCTGTAGATTCTTCAAAACAACATCTTTATTTATAAGATTTGCAAATCTGGAGCGACGAACAATCACTCAATGGTGCAGAGATAAGAGCTCAACGAACAAGAGTCTCAGCTTTTATGACCTTTTATTGTATTTTATGACCTTTTATTGCCTTTTATAACCTTTTGTATCATTTTATAAGCTTTTAAAACCTTTTATAGACTTTCATAACATTTTATAACCTTTTTATAGCCTTGTATAACCTTTTATAACCTATTATTGCCTTTTATAACCTTTTATAACCTTCTATAACCTTCTATACACTTGTATAACCTTTTATAACCTTTTATAACCTTCTATAACCTATAACCTTGTATAACCTTTTATAACCTTTTATAACCTTCTATAACCTTCTATAACCTTGTATAACCTTTTATAACCTTTTATTGCCGTTTCTAACCTTTTCTAACCTTTTCTAGCCTTTGTCTATGTGACAGTTTAGAAGGTGTGTGACATCATGGCGGGAACATAGTGTACAAACAAGTGATAACGGCAGTTTTGTTACTACCTAGCTGCTGTTACTACCTAGCTGCTGCTGTTACTACCTAGCTGCTGCTGCTACTACCTAGCTGCTGCTACTACCTAGCTGCTGCTGTTACTACCTAGCTGCTGTTGTTACTACCTAGCTGCTGTTACTACCTAGCTGCTGCTGTTACTACCTAGCTGCTGTTACTACCTAGCTGCTGTTACTACCTAGCTGCTGTTACTACCTAGCTGCTGTTACTACCTAGCTGCTGCTGTTACTACCTAGCTGCTGTTACTACCTAGCTGCTGTTACTACCTAGCTGCTGCTGCTACTACCTAGCTGCTGCTGTTACTACCTAGCTGCTGTTACTACCTAGCTGCTGTTACTACCTAGCTGCTGTTACTACCTAGCTGCTGTTGCTACCTAGCTGCTGTTACTACCTAGCTGCTGTTGCTACCTAGCTGCTGTTACTACCTAGCTGCTGTTACTACCTAGCTGCTGCTGTTACTACCTAGCTGCTGTTACTACCTAGCTGCTGCTGTTACTACCTAGCTGCTGTTACTACCTAGCTGCTGTTACTACCTAGCTGCTGTTACTACCTAGCTGCTGTTACTACCTAGCTGCTGCTGTTACTACCTAGCTGCTGCTGCTACTACCTAGCTGCTGCTGTTACTACCTAGCTGCTGCTGTTACTACCTAGCTGCTGCTGTTACTACCTAGCTGCTGCTGTTACTACCTAGCTGCTGCTGTTACTACCTAGCTGCTGTTACTACCTAGCTGTTGTTACTACCTAGCTGCTGCTGCTACTACCTAGCTGCTGCTGTTACTACCTAGCTGCTGTTACTACCTAGCTGCTGCTGTTACTACCTAGCTGCTGCTGTTACTACCTAGCTGCTGCTGTTACTACCTAGCTGCTGTTACTACCTAGCTGCTGTTACTACCTAGCTGTTGTTACTACCTAGCTGCTGCTGCTACTACCTAGCTGCTGCTGTTACTACCTAGCTGCTGCTGTTACTACCTAGCTGCTGCTGTTACTACCTAGCTGCTGCTGTTACTACCTAGCTGCTGCTGTTACTACCTAGCTGCTGCTGTTACTACCTAGCTGCTGCTGTTACTACCTAGCTGCTGCTGTTACTACCTAGCTGCTGCTGTTACTACCTAGCTGCTGCTGTTACTACCTAGCTGCTGCTACTACCTAGCTGCTGCTGTTACTACCTAGCTGCTGTTACTACCTAGCTGCTGCTGTTACTACCTAGCTGCTGCTGCTACTACCTAGCTGCTGCTACTACCTAGCTGCTGCTGTTACTACCTAGCTGCTGCTGTTACTACCTAGCTGCTGCTGCTGTTACTACCTAGCTGCTGCTGTTACTACTGTTAATAAAACGTTTACTGTTGACAGGAGAACAAGAGGAGACAATAGGACGAGGTGGATATTTTATAATAAGGCCGTTTAATTACATGTAAAGATATCTTAGTAAAATCTTGCAGCAAGGCTCTTTCAGTCTGACTCCTAGTGAATCGTCCGGGAAAGAGGGAGTTTCCAGAATTTTTCAGTACTATATAGACAACAAGCAAAGTAGGTAGATCTGCGAGTCCGGCCTTCCGATTGGTCGATCTGGGTCTTGGGTAGTCCTGATCAGGCCTGGTGTCCACGTTCCATTGGTTCCTGAGAGTTCTTTGTCCTGAGGTCCAACCATGGGTTGGGTGTGTCTGTGTGATTGTCATGGGGGAGGGGAATTGTGGGTGCCGTGTATATGTCCTATGTGTCCAGCATATGTCCAAGAGAAAGAGGGGGTGTGTATGTTGTGTCAACTTATAGGTAATGTTGAGAAGTTGTTAAAACAAGTTACCAATATCTAATACAATTTCTTACACTACCTAGCTGCTGCTGTTACTACCTAGCTGCTGTTACTACCTAGCTGCTGTTACTACCTAGCTGCTGCTGTTACTACCTAGCTGCTGCTGCTACTACCTAGCTGCTGCTACTACCTAGCTGCTGCTGTTACTACCTAGCTGCTGCTGTTACTACCTAGCTGCTGCTGCTGTTACTACCTAGCTGCTGCTGTTACTACCTAGCTGTTGCTGCTGTTACTACCTAGCTGCTGCTGTTACTACCTAGCTGCTGTTACTACCTAGCTGCTGTTACTACCTAGCTGCTGCTGCTACTACCTAGCTGCTGCTGTTACTACCTAGCTGCTGCTGTTACTACCTAGCTGCTGCTGTTACTACCTAGCTGCTGCTGCTGTTACTACCTAGCTGCTGCTGTTACTACCTAGCTGCTGCTGCTGTTACTACCTAGCTGCTGCTGTTACTACCTAGCTGCTGCTGTTACTACCTAGCTGCTGTTACTACCTAGCAGCTGCTGTTACTACCTAGCTGTTGCTGTTACTACCTAGCTGCTGCTGTTACTACCTAGCTGCTGCTGCTGTTACTACCTAGCTGCTGCTGCTGTTACTACCTAGCTGCTGCTGCTACTACCTAGCTGCTGCTGTTACTACCTAGCTGCTGCTGTTACTACCTAGCTGCTGCTGTTACTACCTAGCTGCTGCTGTTACTACCTAGCTGCTGCTGTTACTACCTAGCTGCTGCTGCTACTACCTAGCTGCTGCTGCTACTACCTAGCTGCTGCTGTTACTACCTAGCTGCTGCTGCTGTTACTACCTAGCTGCTGCTGCTGTTACTACCTAGCTGCTGCTGTTACTACCTAGCTGTTGCTGCTGTTACTACCTAGCTGCTGTTACTACCTAGCTGCTGTTACTACCTAGCTGCTGTTACTACCTAGCTGCTGCTGTTACTACCTAGCTGCTGTTACTACCTAGCTGCTGCTGTTACTACCTAGCTGCTGCTGTTACTACCTAGCTGCTGTTACTACCTAGCTGCTGCTGTTACTACCTAGCTGCTGCTGCTACTACCTAGCTGCTGCTACTACCTAGCTGCTGCTGTTACTACCTAGCTGCTGCTGTTACTACCTAGCTGCTGCTGCTGTTTCTACCTAGCTGCTGCTGTTACTACCTAGCTGCTGCTGTTACTACCTAGCTGCTGTTACTACCTAGCTGCTGTTACTACCTAGCTGCTGCTGTTACTACCTAGCTGCTGCTGCTACTACCTAGCTACTGCTACTACCTAGCTGCTGCTGTTACTACCTAGCTGCTGCTGTTACTACCTAGCTGCTGCTGCTGTTACTACCTAGCTGCTGCTGTTACTACCTAGCTGTTGCTGCTGTTACTACCTAGCTGCTGCTGTTACTACCTAGCTGCTGCTGTTACTACCTAGCTGCTGTTACTACCTAGCTGCTGTTACTACCTAGCTGCTGCTGCTACTACCTAGCTGCTGCTGTTACTACCTAGCTGCTGTTACTACCTAGCTGCTGCTGCTACTACCTAGCTGCTGCTGTTACTACCTAGCTGCTGCTGTTACTACCTAGCTGCTGCTGTTACTACCTAGCTGCTGCTGCTGTTACTACCTAGCTGCTGCTGTTACTACCTAGCTGCTGCTGTTACTACCTAGCTGCTGTTACTACCTAGCAGCTGCTGTTACTACCTAGCTGTTGCTGTTACTACCTAGCTGCTGCTGTTACTACCTAGCTGCTGCTGCTGTTACTACCTAGCTGCTGCTGTTACTACCTAGCTGCTGCTGTTACTACCTAGCTGCTGCTGTTACTCCCTAGCTGCTGCTGTTACTACCTAGCTGCTGCTGTTACTACCTAGCTGCTGCTGTTACTACCTAGCGGCTGCTGCTGTTACTACCTAGCTGCTGCTGTTACTACCTAGCTGCTGCTGTTACTACCTAGCTGCTGCTGTTACTACCTAGCTGCTGTTACTACCTAGCTGCTGCTGTTACTACCTAGCTGCTGCTGTTACTACCTAGCTGCTGCTGTTACTACCTAGCTGCTGCTGTTACTACCTAGCTGCTGCTGTTACTACCTAGCTGCTGCTGTTACTACCTAGCTGCTGCTGTTACTACCTAGCTGCTGCTGTTACTACCCAGCTGCTATTACTACCTAGCTGCTGCTGCTACTACCTAGCTGCTGCTGTTACTACCTAGCTGCTGCTGTTACTACCTAGTTGCTGCTGTTACTACCTAGCTGCTGCTGCTGTTACTACCTAGCTGCTGCTGTTACTACCTAGCTGCTGCTGCTGTTACTACCTAGCTGCTGTTACTACCTAGCTGCTGCTGTTACTACCTAGCTGCTGCTGTTACTACCTAGCTGCTGCTGTTACTACCTAGCTGCTGCTGCTGTTACTACCTAGCTGCTGTTACTACCTAGCTGCTGCTGTTACTACCTAGCTGCTGCTGTTACTACCTAGCTGCTGCTGTTACTACCTAGCTGCTGCTGCTACTACCTAGCTGCTGCTGTTACTACCTAGCTGCTGTTACTACCTAGCTGCTGTTACTACCTAGCTGCTGCTGCTGTTACTACCTAGCTGCTGCTGTTACTACCTAGCTGCTGCTGTTACTACCTAGCTGCTGTTACTACCTAGCTGCTGCTGTTACTACCTAGCTGCTGCTGTTACTACCTAGCTGCTGCTGTTACTACCTAGCTGCTGTTACTACCTAGCTGCTGCTGTTACTACCTAGCTGCTGCTGTTACTACCTAGCTGCTGCTGTTACTACCTAGCTGCTGCTGTTACTACCTAGCTGCTGCTGTTACTACCTAGCTGCTGCTGTTACTACCTAGCTGCTGCTGTTACTACCTAGCTGCTGCTGTTACTACCTAGCTGCTGCTGCTACTACCTAGCTGCTACTGTTACTACCTAGCTGCTGTTACTACCTAGCTGCTGCTGTTACTACCTAGCTGCTGCTGTTACTACCTAGCTGCTGCTGTTACTACCTAGCTGCTGCTGTTACTACCTAGCTGCTGCTGTTACTACCTAGCTGCTGCTGTTACTACCTAGCTGCTGCTGTTACTACCTAGTTGCTGCTGTTACTACCTAGCTGCTGCTGCTGTTACTACCTAGCTGCTGCTACTACCTAGCTGCTGCTGTTACTACCTAGCTGCTGCTGTTACTACCTAGCTGCTGCTGCTGTTACTACCTAGCTGCTGCTACTACCTAGCTGCTGCTGTTACTACCTAGCTGCTGCTGCTACTACCTAGCTGCTGCTGTTACTACCTAGCTGCTACTGCTGTTACTACCTAGCTGCTGCTGCTGTTACTACCTAGCTGCTGCTGCTGTTACTACCTAGCTGCTGCTGTTACTACCTAGCTGCTGCTGCTGTTACTACCTAGCTGCTGCTGTTACTACCTAGCTGCTGCTGCTGTTACTACCTAGCTGCTGTTACTACCTAGCTGCTGCTGTTACTACCTAGCTGCTGCTGTTACTACCTAGCTGCTGCTGTTACTACCTAGCTGCTGCTGTTAGTACCTAGCTGCTGCTGTTACTACCTAGCTGCTGCTGCTACCACCTAGCTGCTGCTGTTACTACCTAGCTGCTGCTGCTGTTACTACCTAGCTGCTGCTGTTACTACCTAGCTGCTGCTGCTACTACCTAGCTGCTGCTGTTACTACCTAGCTGCTGCTGTTGCTACCTAGCTGCTGCTGTTACTACCTAGCTGCTGCTGTTACTACCTAGCTGCTGCTGTTACTACCTAGCTGCTGCTGTTACTACCTAGCTGCTGTTACTACCTAGCTGCTGCTGCTGTTACTACCTAGCTGCTGTTACTACCTAGCTGCTGTTACTACCTAGCTGCTGCTGCTGTTACTACCTAGCTGCTGTTACTACCTAGCTGCTGTTACTACCTAGCTGCTGTTGCTACCTAGCTGCTGTTACTACCTAGCTGCTGTTACTACCTAGCTGCTGCTGTTACTACCTAGCTGCTGCTGCTGTTACTACCTAGCTGCTGCTGTTACTACCTAGCTGCTGCTGCTGTTACTACCTAGCTGCTGTTACTACCTAGCTGCTGTTACTACCTAGCTGCTGTTACTACCTAGCTGCTGCTGTTACTACCTAGCTGCTGCTGTTACTACCTAGCTGCTGCTGTTACTACCTAGCTGCTGCTGCTGTTACTACCTAGCTGCTGCTGTTACTACCTAGCTGCTGCTGTTACTCCCTAGCTGCTGCTGCTGTTACTACCTAGCTGCTGTTACTACCTAGCTGCTGTTGCTACCTAGCTGCTGTTACTACCTAGCTGCTGTTACTACCTAGCTGCTGCTGCTACTACCTAGCTGCTGTTACTACCTAGCTGCTGCTGTTACTACCTAGCTGCTGTTACTACCTAGCTGCTGTTACTATCTAGCTGCTGCTGCTGTTACTACCTAGCTGCTGCTGCTGTTACTACCTAGCTGCTGTTACTACCTAGCTGCTGTTACTACCTAGCTGCTGTTACTACCTAGCTGCTGTTACTACCTAGCTGCTGCTGTTACTACCTAGCTGCTGTTACTACCTAGCTGCTGCTGTTACTACCTAGCTGCTGCTGTTACTACCTAGCTGCTGCTGTTACTACCTAGCTGCTGCTGTTACTACCTAGCTGCTGCTGTTACTACCTAGCTGCTGCTGCTACTACCTAGCTGCTGCTGTTACTACCTAGCTGCTGCTGTTACTACCTAGTTGCTGCTGTTACTACCTAGCTGCTGCTGCTGTTACTACCTAGCTGCTGTTACTACCTAGCTGCTGTTACTACCTAGCTGCTGTTACTACCTAGCTGCTGCTGTTACTCCCTAGCTGCTGCTGTTACTACCTAGCTGCTTCTGCTGTTACTACCTAGCTGCTGTTACTACCTAGCTGCTGCTGTTACTACCTAGCTGCTGCTGTTACTACCTAGCTGCTGTTACTACCTAGCTGCTGCTGCTACTACCTAGCTGCTGCTGTTACTACCTAGTTGCTGCTGTTACTACCTAGCTGCTGCTGTTACTACCTAGCTGCTGCTGTTACTACCTAGCTGCTGTTACTACCTAGCTGCTGCTGTTACTACCTAGCTGCTGCTGTTACTACCTAGCTGCTGTTACTACCTAGCTGCTGCTGCTACTACCTAGCTGCTGCTGTTACTACCTAGCTGCTGTTACTACCTAGCTGCTGTTACTACCTAGCTGCTGTTACTACCTAGCTGCTGCTGTTACTACCTAGCTGCTGCTGTTACTACCTAGCTGCTGCTGTTACTACCTAGCTGCTGCTGTTACTACCTAGCTGCTGTTACTACCTAGCTGCTGCTGTTACTACCTAGCTGCTGCTGTTACTACCTAGCTGCTGTTACTACCTAGCTGCTGCTGTTACTACCTAGCTGCTGCTGTTACTACCTAGCTGCTGCTGTTACTACCTAGCTGCTGCTGTTACTACCTAGCTGCTACTGCCACTACCTAGCTGCTGCTGTTACTACCTAGCTGCTGCTGTTACTACCTAGCTGCTACTGCTACTACCTAGCTGCTGTTACTACCTAGCTACTGTTACTACCTAGCTGCTGTTACTACCTAGCTGCTGCTGCTACTACCTAGCTGCTGCTGTTACTACCTAGCTGCTGCTGTTACTACCTAGCTGCTGCTGCTACTACCTAGCTGCTGCTGCTACTACCTAGCTGCTGCTGTTACTACCTAGCTGCTGCTGTTACTACCTAGTTGCTGCTGTTACTACCTAGCTGCTGCTGCTGTTACTACCTAGCTGCTGCTGTTACTACCTAGCTGCTGCTGTTACTACCTAGCTGCTGCTGTTACTACCTAGCTGCTGCTGTTACTACCTAGCTGCTGCTGTTACTACCTAGCTGCTGCTGTTACTACCTAGCTGCTGCTGTTACTACCTAGCTGCTGCTGTTACTACCTAGCTGCTGCTGTTGCTGCTGTTACTACCTAGCTGCTGCTGCTGTTACTACCTAGCTGCTGCTGTTACTACCTAGCTGCTGCTGCTGTTACTACCTAGCTGCTGCTGTTACTACCTAGCTGCTGCTGTTGCTGCTGCTGCTGTTACTACCTAGCTGCTGCTACTACCTAGCTGCTGCTGCTGCTCAAGCTAGCCTCTGTTCTCTTCATATGTATTTCATCCGTTTTAGAATAAGGCTGTAATGTAACAAAATATGGGAAAACCGTCAAGGGGGGGAGGGGGGTTCTGAGTACTTTCCCGAAGGCACAGTACATTATTGTCACGCCCTGACCTTAGAGAGCCTTTTTATGTCTCTATTTGGTTTGGTCAGGGTGTGATTTGGGGTGGGCATTCTAGTTTCTTTATTTCTATGTTTTCTATTTCTTTGTGTTTGGCCGGGTGTGGTTCTCAATCAGAGGCAGCTGTCTATCGTTGTCTCTGATTGAGAACCATACTTAGGTAGCCTTTTTTCCCACCTGTCTTTGTGGGAAGTTGGCTTTTTGTTTAGGGCCCATAGCCTTTAGCTTCACGGTTTGATTTAATAAATAAAATGTACGCTCACCACGCTGCACCTTGGTCCTCTGCTTTCCGTGACAGTCTGTGGCATGTAAGAAGAAGCCAGTGTTCTCGTCTTTGTGTAACTTGGTCACGTGGCCAAAGACAGGACCGTCTGGGGTCACTCTCAGTGACCTCAGTTTCTACGGAGTCCATCGTGTTATTTTGGTATTTTTTCAAGCTGTGTGGAGATATGGAGAGAACAGAGCTATATCTATTTATATTATTATTATTTTATTACCATTCTCAGTATTTTATTTCACTTCGTCCTGCATGTTGGAGCTCAAAGCCTAAGATAACCACACCTGTGACCCACGTGACGATTAAACCTTCTGCATCTGAATGATAGCAACACATGGTCTCAGGGTATTACTGGGCATTATGAGACAAGAGGTTTATACACACAGAAAAACATTGTATAACTTTTAATCATTTCATCAACCAATCTATCCTCTCTCCCTCCCCTTTATATCTATTGTTCTATCTATCTATCTGTCTGTCTGTCTGTCTGTCTGTCTGTCTGTCTGTCTGTCTGTCTATCTATCTATCTATCTATCTATCTATCTGTCTGTCTGTCTGTCTGTCTGTCTGTCTGTCTGTCTGTCTGTCTGTCTGTCTGTCTGTCTGACTGTCTGTCTGTCTGTCTGTCTGTCTGTCTGTCTGTCTGTCTGTCTGTCTGTCTGTCTATCTATCTATCTATCTATCTATCTATCTATCTATCTATCTAAATTTCAATTCAATTTAAGGGTTTTATTACCATGGGAAACATATGTTAACATTGCCAAAGCAAGTGAGGTAGATAATATACAAAAGGTAAATAAACAATAAAAATTAACGGTAAACATTACACTCACAGAAGTTCCAAAAGAATAAAGACATTTTAAATGTCATATTATGTCTTTATACAGTGTTGTAACGATGTACAAATGGTTAAAGTACAAAAGGGAAAATAAATAACCATAAATATGGGTTATATTTACAATGGTGTTTGTTCTTCACTGGTTGACCTTTTCGTCTGTCTGTCTGTCTGTCTGTCTGTCTGTCTGTCTGCCTGCCTGCCTGCCTGCCTGCCTGCATGCCTGACTGTCTCTATCTCTCTCTCTATTTCTCTCTCTGTCTCTGTCTCTCTGTGTCTGTATAAAGGCGGGATGAATCACCCTCCCAGGGTGTGTGGGCCAGCAGGCTCCTACACATACTAAATATATCCACCTGAAACAAACACACATACAGGCTAAACTTCATACATCTCTCTCTGTCTCTGTCTCTTTCTGTCTCTCTCTCTCTCTCTGTCTCTGTCTCTCTCTGTCTCTTTCTGTCTCTCTCTCTCTCTCTCTCTCTCTTCTCACCTTCTGGCTCTCCTCTCTTCTCCTCTCCTCTCCTCTCCTCTCTTTTCTCTTCTCTTCTCCTCTCCTCTCTTCTCCTCTCTTCTCTTCTGGCTCACCTCTCTTCTCCTCTCTTCACTCCTCCCCTCCCCTCCCCTCTTCTCTTCTCCTCTCCTCTTCTCTTCTCATCGCTCTGTTTTTTTCTCTTTTTCCAGATCCCTTTCAGGACAGCCAGCGAGTCAGGCATGACCATTACGACCCAGTCTGACCCTCAGGTTACCTGTCACCACTAGTATAGAATTAGTATAGGTTAGAGGTCAGGGGTCAGCCACAGTGATGATCAAAGAGAGAGAGACAGAGAGATAGGCAGGAGAGATAGGCAGGAGAGAGAGAGAGATAGAGAGAGAGAGAGAGAGAGAGAGAGAGAGAGAGAGAGAGAGAGAGAGAGAGAGAGAGAGAGAGAGAGAGAGAGAGAGAGAGAGAGAGAGAGAGATGTAATTGAAGAATCCATAAACTATAACCACTTCTTGGAAAATTGGAAAACACTAAACAAACAACAACACGAAGAATTATCTATCCAAAATGGAGATGTATGGGTGAACCACTTCTCCAATATTTTTGGCTCTATAACAAAGAACAAACAGCAAAAACATACACAGGATCAAATACAAATCCTAGAATCGACTATTAAAGACGACCAGAACCCACTGGATTCTAGAATCAACTATTAAAGACGACCAGAACCCACTGGATTCTCCAATTACCTTGAATGAACTACAGGACAAAATACAAACCCTCCAACCCAAAAAGGCCTGTGGCGTTGATGGTATCCTCAATGAAATTATAAAATATACAGACCACAAATTCCAATTGGCTTAAATACTAAAACTCTTTAATATCATCCTTAGCTCTGGCATCTTCCCCAATATTTAGAACCAAGGACTGATGACCCCAATCCACAAAAGTGGAGACAAATTTGACCCCAATAACTATTGTGGGATATGCGTCAACAGCAACCTTGGGAAAATCCTCTGCATTATCATTAACAGGAGACTGGTACATTTCCTCAGTGAAAACAATGTACTGAGCAAATGTCAAATTGGCTTTTTACCAAATTACCGTACGACAGACCACGTTTTCACCCTGCACACCCTAATTGACAAACAAACAAAACAAAGACAAAGTCTTCTCATGCTTTGTTGATTTCAAAAAAGCCTTCGACTCAATTTGGCATGAGGGCCTGCTATACAAATTAATGGAAAGTAGTGTTGGGGGTAATAATGAGTGTCAATTATGAGTGGCGCAGCGGTCTAAGGCACTGCATCTCAGTGCTGGAGGCGTCACTGGTTCGAAACCAGGCTGTATCACAACCGGCTGTGATTGGGGGTTCCATAAGCTGGCGCACAATTGGCCCAACGTCGACCGGGTTTGGCCCGGTGTAGGCCGTCATTGTAAAAAATTATGTGATCTTAATTAACTGACTTGTCTAGTTAAATAAAAAAGAATTATAAGGACCTAATTTACCTTTGTTCCAAATAAAAAGCACATGGATGTGTGTGAA
>NW_026600519.1:50000-90000 GCF_029448725.1 Salvelinus fontinalis
CACAGAGGTACGGTTAGCTCACAGTGGTACGGTTAGCTCACAGCTGTACGGTTAGCTCACAGAGGTACGGTTAGCTCACAGCTGTACGGTTAGCTCACAGAGGTACGGTTAGCTCACAGAGGTACGGTTAGCTCACAGAGGTAAGGCGCCCAGTTCATCTATTGCCACAGTGTTCGAATCCCCCATGGAGCGAATGAAGACCAGAGTTGTCGTGTTTCACTCTAACGAAGACTTAAACGTCTGGTTTTCCACGGATTTGTTATCTTCATGAAAGCTACTCTCTTTAAAGCTGCAATATGTAACTTTTTGGGCGACCGAACAAATTCACATAGAATTGTTAGTTCTAGATCTGTAAGTCTCATTGCCGGCGAGTCTCTCTGCAGGTTACCGACCAAATTCACATAGAATTGTTAGTTCTAGATCTGTAAGTCTCATTGACAGCGAGTCTCTCTGCAGGTTACCGACCAAATGCACATAGAAATGTTAGTTCTAGATCTGTAAGTCTCATTGACAGCGAGTCTCTCTGCAGGTTACCGACCAAATTCACATAGAAATGTTAGTTCTAGATCTGTAAGTCTCATTGCCAGTCTCTCTGCAGGTTACCGACCAAATTCACATAGAAATGTTAGTTCTAGATCTGTAAGTCTCATTGCCAGTCTCTCTGCAGGTTACCGACCAAATTCACATAGAAGTGTTAGTTCTAGATCTGTAAGTCTCATTGCCAGTCTCTCTGCAGGTTACCGACCAAATTCACATAGAAATGTTAGTTCTAGATCTGTAAGTCTCATTGCCAGTCTCTCTGCAGGTTACCGACCAAATTCACATAGAAGTGTTAGTTCTAGATCTGTAAGTCTCATTGCCAGTCTCTCTGCAAGTTACCGACCAAATTCACATAGAAATGTTAGTTCTAGATCTGTAAGTCTCATTGCCAGTCTCTCTGCAGGTTGTGAGAAGCCCAAGCCCTGTCGGACACAGCTCACAGTGTTGGAGTACGGAGCTTATGATGGAGACCCTGTTACCAAGGTGATGCTGCAACCTCTGACAGGTACACACACACACACACACACACACACACACACACACACACACACACACACACACACACACACACACACACACACACACACACACACACACACACACACACACACACACAGGTACATAAACACACACATACAGGTACATAGACACATACACACACACACACACACACACACACACACACACACACACACACACACAGGTACACAGATAGGCCTATATAGTGTTCGGTAGGTACAAAAATATTCAACTCATATTGTTGTCATTTTGTGTGTCAGGTCGAACCCACCAGCTGAGGGTCCACTGTGAGGCGGTAGGTCACCCCATCGTAGGAGACTACACCTACAGCCTGGGAGAAGACAGCGCCCCCTATCGTATGATGCTGCACGCCCACCTCCTACACCTCCCTCTGGAGCCTCTCCCCCTGCAGGCCGTCGCTCCTGACCCCTTCACCACGCCCACTGACCCCCGATGGCGCCCGCAGCACTGCCTCCGGACTGTAGAGGGAGCCGTGGAGACCCTGCTGGAGCGCAGGGCGGCGGAGGAGAGGACGGAGCAGGAGGAGGAGAAGAGGCAGCAGGAGGAGAGGAGGAAGCAGCAGGAGGAGAGGAGGAGGAGGGGGAGAGAGGAGAGTGCGGAGCAGAGGAGGACGTGTCAGCAGTGGTTGTCTGAGTGGACTGATGTCTGAATTCTCCATCCTTCCTCCTCTCTTCATCCCCATCCCTTCTTCTTCTTCTATCTTCATCCCCCATCCCTCCTCCTCCTCCTCTCTTCATCCCCCATCCCTCCTTCTCTTCCTCCTATCTTCATCTCTCATCCCTTCTCCTCTCTTCATCCCGCATCCCTTCTCCTCTCTTCATCCCCCATCCCTTCTCCTCCTCCTCTCTTCATCCCTTCTGCTCCTCTCTTCATCCCCCCATCCCCCATCCCTTCTCCTCCTCCTCTCTTCATCCTCCATCCCTCCTCCTCTCTTCATCCCTTCTCCTCTCTTCATCCCCATCCCTTCTCCTCCTCCTCTCTTCATCCCTTCTGCTCCTCTCTTCATCCTCTCGTCATCCCTCCTCCTCCTCTCTTCATCCCCCCATCCCCCATCCCTTCTGCTTCATCACCCACTCCTCTGTTAACCTCTCCTTGAGACTCTGCAACGAAAAAAGCATCGTTTAATATTTGATCTGTATGGGAAAGACAGAAAAAAATGGGGAACTAATGCCTCTCTGCTTGTCACTCAGTATTCAAGAGATGGATTTGTGTGAGTCTGGTGGGAGAGTAGCACAGCAGGAGTCCTACTGTCTTCCCTCCGTCTCACATTGAACAGAAGTCTGGAAAATCAATACTTACTCTTCGAAAACAGCATTTTTAATGGCACTTATTTGACCATTTTGAAATGTTTTTACTGCTGTTTTGAAGTTGCTCTCTGGATTAGAGTGTCTGCTAAATGACTAAAATGGAAGCCATATCAAAGATTTACAGTTTATACACCTCTTCTTCTCTGGTAATATGAATCATGACCCCTTTCCCGGGTCAGGGGATGGCAAAATAAAAATATATTATTTGATCTATTTTTGTTGACAATTCAAAGTTACAATATGAAAAATAAAGCATTCATTGCAGATTGGAAACATGTTTTCAACACATACTGGAGCTACAAATAAAAATAAACATAGCTAGCTAGCAAATCTTGTATTGTGAAATAGTGATGTGTTAACTGTCCAGAAGGGGGTGCCACAGGGCTCTGTTCTAGGACCACTGTTGTAGGCTGTCTAGAAGGGGGTGCCACGGGGCTCTGTTCTAGGACCACTGTTGTATGCTGTCCAGAAGGGGGTGCCACGGGGCTCTGTTCTAGGACCACTGTTGTAGGCTGTCTAGAAGGGGGTGCCACAGGGCTCTGTTCTAGGACCACTGTTAATACTGTCCAGAAGGGGGTGCCACAGGGCTCTGTTCTAGGACCACTGTTGTATGCTGTCCAGAAGGGGGTGCCACAGGGCTCTGTTCTAGGACCACTGTTAATACTGTCCAGAAGGGGGTGCCACAGGGCTCTGTTCTAGGACCACTGTTAATACTGTCCAGAAGGGGGTGCCACAGGGCTCTGTTCTAGGATCACTGTTAATACTGTTTTTAATGGTACATCACAACTCTATTGCATGTCTGCAAAAGGTAGTAACTCACCCAAAACATTTAATTCATGCTTCAAAATTGCATGTTGGTGAAATGGAGAAAGGTGAAAATGAAACATGGATCGGTGGCGACTAGAAAGCCGGTAACGTCGAACGCCACCCGAACAAGGAGAGGGACCAACTTCGGCGGAAGTCGTGACATTATTGTGTCAGTAAATTGGCCAATACCTCCAAAATTAAACTGTTTTTTTTTTTTGTCATCTTGTGAGCCGTACTGGTCAAAATGTTGATGTTTTATCACCATGGCAACCCAGGAAATGTTTGTTCATATACAAATTTCAGTTTTGTTCAACTTATTTTGTTGTTGACATTGACTGCCGTATACCAGAAGATCAGTTTTGTCTGGCTGAATGCTATGGTGTAATCACACCTGAGCTGTTTAGATACAGGATTCAAACAGTAGGTCAAAGTTCACTGGGGAAAGTCAATACTGTAGTACACAGATAAAAGGATATGCACAAAAATAATTATAATTTGAGAAAAACTGTAATCATGTTCAAATCAAATTTTATTAGTCACATGACCTTACAGACCTTACCTTGAAATGCTGAATACAACAGGTGTAGTAGACCTTACAGTGAAATGCTGAATACAACAGGTGTAGTAGACCTCACAGTGAAATGCTGAATACAACAGGTGTAGTAGACCTCACAGTGAAATGCTGAATACAACAGGTGTAGTAGACCTTATAGTGAAATGCTGAATACAACAGGTGTAGTAGACCTCACAGTGAAATGCTGAATACAACAGGTGTAGTAGACCTCACAGTGAAATGCTGAATACAACAGGTGTAGACCTCACAGTGAAATGCTGAATACAACAGGTGTAGTAGACCTTACAGTGAAATGCTGAATACAACAGGTGTAGAAGACCTTACAGTGAAATGCTGAATACAACAGGTGTAGTAGACCTTACAGTGAAATGCTGAAT
This sequence comes from Salvelinus fontinalis, assembly GCF_029448725.1. NCBI lineage: Eukaryota > Metazoa > Chordata > Actinopteri > Salmoniformes > Salmonidae > Salvelinus > Salvelinus fontinalis. Next base: position 54,146 of record NW_026600519.1, read on the forward strand.
ACAACAGGTGTAGTAGACCTCACAGTGAAATGCTGAATACAACAGGTGTAGTAGACCTCACAGTGAAATGCTGAATACAACAGTTGTAGTAGACCTCACAGTGAAATGCTGAATACAACAGGTGTAGTAGACCTCACAGTGAAATGCTGAATACAACAGGTGTAGTAGACCTCACAGTGAAATGCTGAATACAACAGGTGTAGTAGACCTCACAGTGAAATGTTGAATACAACAGGTGTAGTAGACCTCACAGTGAAATGTTGAATACAACAGGTGTAGTAGACCTCACAGTGAAATGCTGAATACAACAGGTGTAGTAGACCTCACAGTGAAATGCTGAATACAACAGGTGTAGTAGACCTCACAGTGAAATGCTGAATACAACAGGTGTAGTAGACCTTACAGTGAAATGCTGAATACAACAGGTGTAGTAGACCTTACAGTGAAATGCTGAATACAACAGGTGTAGTAGACCTCACAGTGAAATGCTGAATACAACAGGTGTAGTAGACCTTACAGTGAAATGCTGAATACAACAGGTGTAGTAAACCTTACAGTGAAATGCTGAATACAACAGGTGTAGTAGACCTCACAGTGAAATGCTGAATACAACAGGTGTAGTAGACATCACAGTGAAATGCTGAATACAACAGAAATAAAAGTAACAAGTAATTAAAGAGCAGCAGTAAAATAACAATAGCGAGACTATATAGAGGGGGTACTGGTACAGAGTCAGTGTGGAGACTATATACAGGGGGTACCGGTACAGAGTCAATGTGGAGGTTATATACAGGGGGTACCGGTACAGAGTCAGTATGGAGACTATATACAGGGGGTACCGGTACAGAGTCAATGTGGAGGCTATATACAGGGGGGTACCGGTACAGAGTCAATGTGGAGGCTATATACAGGGGGTACCGGTACAGAGTCAATGTGGAGGCTATATACAGGGGGTACCGGTACAGAGTCAGTGTGGAGACTATATACAGGGGGTACCGGTACAGAGTCAATGTGGAGGTTATATACAGGGGGTACCGGTACAGAGTCAGTATGGAGACTATATACAGGGGGTACCGGTACAGAGTCAATGTGGAGGCTATATACAGGGGGGTACCGGTACAGAGTCAATGTGGAGGCTATATACAGGGGGTACCGGTACAGAGTCAATGTGGAGGCTATATACAGGGGGGTACCGGTACAGAGTCAATGTGGAGGCTATATACAGGGGGTACCGGTACAGAGTCAATGTGGAGGCTATATACAGGGGGTACTGGTACAGAGTCAATGTGGAGGCTATATACAGGGGGTACCGGTACAGAGTCAATGTGGAGGCTATATACAGGGGGTACCGGTACAGAGTCAATGTGGAGGCTATATACAGGGGGTACCGGTACAGAGTCAGTATGGAGGCTATATACAGGGGGTACCGGTACAGAGTCAATGTGGAGGCTATATACAGGGGGTACCGGTACAGAGTCAATGTGGAGGCTATATACAGGGGGTACTGGTACAGAGTCAGTGTGGAGACTATATACAGGGGGTACCGGTACAGAGTCAATGTGGAGGTTATATACAGGGGGTACCGGTACAGAGTCAGTATGGAGACTATATACAGGGGGTACCGGTACAGAGTCAATGTGGAGGCTATATACAGGGGGTACCGGTACAGAGTCAATGTGGAGGCTATATACAGGGGGTACCGGTACAGAGTCAGTATGGAGACTATATACAAGGGGGTACCGGTACAGAGTCATTGTGGAGGCTATATACAGGGGGTACCGGTACAGAGTCAATGTGGAGACTATATACAAGGGGGTACCGGTACAGAGTCAGTATGGAGACTATATACAAGGGGGTACCGGTACAGAGTCATTGTGGAGGCTATATACAGGGGGTACCGGTACAGAGTCAATGTGGAGACTATATACAAGGGGGTACCGGTACAGAGTCAATGTGGAGACTATATACAGGTGGGTACCGGTACAGAGTCAATGTGTGGGGGCTATATACAGGGGGTACCAGTACAGAGTCAGTGTGGAGGCTATATACAGGGGGTACCGGTACAGAGTCAGTGTGGAGGCTATATACAGGGTGTTACGGTACAGAGTCAATGTGGAGACTATATACAGGGTGTTACGGTACAGAGTCAATGTGGAGGCTATATACAGGGTGTACCGGTACAGAGTCAGTATGGAGACTATATACAGGGTGTTACGGTACAGAGTCAATGTGGAGGCTATATACAGGGTGTTACGGTACAGAGTCAATGTGGAGACTATATACAGGTGGGTACCGGTACAGAGTCAATGTGTGGGGGCTATATACAGGGGGTACCAGTACAGAGTCAGTGTGGAGGCTATATACAGGGGGTACCGGTACAGAGTCAGTGTGGAGGCTATATACAGGGTGTTACGGTACAGAGTCAATGTGGAGACTATATACAGGGTGTTACGGTACAGAGTCAATGTGGAGGCTATATACAGGGTGTTACGGTACAGAGTCAATGTGGAGGCTATATACAGGGGGTACTGGTACAGAGTCAATGTGGAGGCTATATACAGGGGGTACCGGTACAGAGTCAATGTGGAGGCTATATACAGGGGGTACCGGTACAGAGTCAATGTGGAGGCTATATACAGGGGGTACCGGTACAGAGTCAGTATGGAGGCTATATACAGGGGGTACCGGTACAGAGTCAATGTGGAGGCTATATACAGGGGGTACCGGTACAGAGTCAATGTGGAGGCTATATACAGGGGGTACTGGTACAGAGTCAGTGTGGAGACTATATACAGGGGGTACCGGTACAGAGTCAATGTGGAGGTTATATACAGGGGGTACCGGTACAGAGTCAGTATGGAGACTATATACAGGGGGTACCGGTACAGAGTCAATGTGGAGGCTATATACAGGGGGTACCGGTACAGAGTCAATGTGGAGGCTATATACAGGGGGTACCGGTACAGAGTCAGTATGGAGACTATATACAAGGGGGTACCGGTACAGAGTCATTGTGGAGGCTATATACAGGGGGTACCGGTACAGAGTCAATGTGGAGACTATATACAAGGGGGTACCGGTACAGAGTCAGTGTGGAGACTATATACAAGGGGGTACCGGTACAGAGTCATTGTGGAGGCTATATACAGGGGGTACCGGTACAGAGTCAATGTGGAGGCTATATACAGGGGGTACCGGTACAGAGTCAATGTGGAGGCTATATACAGGGGGTACTGGTACAGAGTCAATGTGGAGGCTATATACAGGGGGTACCGGTACAGAGTCAATGTGGAGGCTATATACAGGGGGTACCGGTACAGAGTCAATGTGGAGGCTATATACAGGGGGTACCGGTACAGAGTCAGTATGGAGGCTATATACAGGGGGTACCGGTACAGAGTCAATGTGGAGGCTATATACAGGGGGTACCGGTACAGAGTCAATGTGGAGGCTATATACAGGGGGTACTGGTACAGAGTCAGTGTGGAGACTATATACAGGGGGTACCGGTACAGAGTCAATGTGGAGGTTATATACAGGGGGTACCGGTACAGAGTCAGTATGGAGACTATATACAGGGGGTACCGGTACAGAGTCAATGTGGAGGCTATATACAGGGGGTACCGGTACAGAGTCAATGTGGAGGCTATATACAGGGGGTACCGGTACAGAGTCAGTATGGAGACTATATACAAGGGGGTACCGGTACAGAGTCATTGTGGAGGCTATATACAGGGGGTACCGGTACAGAGTCAATGTGGAGACTATATACAAGGGGGTACCGGTACAGAGTCAGTATGGAGACTATATACAAGGGGGTACCGGTACAGAGTCATTGTGGAGGCTATATACAGGGGGTACCGGTACAGAGTCAATGTGGAGACTATATACAAGGGGGTACCGGTACAGAGTCAATGTGGAGACTATATACAGGTGGGTACCGGTACAGAGTCAATGTGTGGGGGCTATATACAGGGGGTACCAGTACAGAGTCAGTGTGGAGGCTATATACAGGGGGTACCGGTACAGAGTCAGTGTGGAGGCTATATACAGGGTGTTACGGTACAGAGTCAATGTGGAGACTATATACAGGGTGTTACGGTACAGAGTCAATGTGGAGGCTATATACAGGGTGTACCGGTACAGAGTCAGTATGGAGACTATATACAGGGTGTTACGGTACAGAGTCAATGTGGAGGCTATATACAGGGTGTTACGGTACAGAGTCAATGTGGAGACTATATACAGGTGGGTACCGGTACAGAGTCAATGTGTGGGGGCTATATACAGGGGGTACCAGTACAGAGTCAGTGTGGAGGCTATATACAGGGGGTACCGGTACAGAGTCAGTGTGGAGGCTATATACAGGGTGTTACGGTACAGAGTCAATGTGGAGACTATATACAGGGTGTTACGGTACAGAGTCAATGTGGAGGCTATATACAGGGTGTTACGGTACAGAGTCAATGTGGAGGCTATATACAGGGGGTACTGGTACAGAGTCAATGTGGAGGCTATATACAGGGGGTACCGGTACAGAGTCAATGTGGAGGCTATATACAGGGGGTACCGGTACAGAGTCAATGTGGAGGCTATATACAGGGGGTACCGGTACAGAGTCAGTATGGAGGCTATATACAGGGGGTACCGGTACAGAGTCAATGTGGAGGCTATATACAGGGGGTACCGGTACAGAGTCAATGTGGAGGCTATATACAGGGGGTACTGGTACAGAGTCAGTGTGGAGACTATATACAGGGGGTACCGGTACAGAGTCAATGTGGAGGTTATATACAGGGGGTACCGGTACAGAGTCAGTATGGAGACTATATACAGGGGGTACCGGTACAGAGTCAATGTGGAGGCTATATACAGGGGGTACCGGTACAGAGTCAATGTGGAGGCTATATACAGGGGGTACCGGTACAGAGTCAGTATGGAGACTATATACAAGGGGGTACCGGTACAGAGTCATTGTGGAGGCTATATACAGGGGGTACCGGTACAGAGTCAATGTGGAGACTATATACAAGGGGGTACCGGTACAGAGTCAGTGTGGAGACTATATACAAGGGGGTACCGGTACAGAGTCATTGTGGAGGCTATATACAGGGGGTACCGGTACAGAGTCAATGTGGAGACTATATACAGGTGGGTACCGGTACAGAGTCAATGTGTGGGGGCTATATACAGGGGGTACCAGTACAGAGTCAGTGTGGAGGCTATATACAGGGTGTTACGGTACAGAGTCAATGTGGAGACTATATACAGGGTGTTACGGTACAGAGTCAATGTGGAGGCTATATACAGGGGGTACCGGTACAGAGTCAATGCGGAGGCTATATACAGGGTGTTACGGTACAGAGTCAATGTGGAGGCTATATACAGGGTGTTACGGTACAGAGTCAATGTGGAGACTATATACAAGGGGGTACCGGTACAGAGTCATTGTGGAGGCTATATACAGGGGGTACCGGTACAGAGTCAATGTGGAGACTATATACAAGGGGGTACCGGTACAGAGTCAATGTGGAGACTATATACAGGTGGGTACCGGTACAGAGTCAATGTGTGGGGGCTATATACAGGGGGTACCAGTACAGAGTCAGTGTGGAGGCTATATACAGGGGGTACCGGTACAGAGTCAGTGTGGAGGCTATATACAGGGTGTTACGGTACAGAGTCAATGTGGAGACTATATACAGGGTGTTACGGTACAGAGTCAATGTGGAGGCTATATACAGGGTGTTACGGTACAGAGTCAATGTGGAGGCTATATACAGGGGGTACCGGTACAGAGTCAATGTGGAGACTATATACAGGTGGGTACCAGTACAGAGTCAATGTGGAGGCTATATACAGGGGGTACCGGTACAGAGTCAATGTGGAGGCTATATACAGGGGGTACCGGTACAGAGTCAATGTGGAGGCTATATACAGGGGGTACCGGTACAGAGTCAATGTGGAGGCTATATACAGGGGGTACCGGTACAGAGTCAATGTGGACGCTATATACAGGGGGTACCGGTACAGAGTCAATATGGAGGCTATATACAGGGGGTACCGGTACAGAGTCAATGTGGAGACTATATACAGGGGGTACCGGTACAGAGTCAATGTGGAGGCTATATACAGGGGGTACCGGTACAGAGTCAATGTGGAGGCTATATACAGGGGGTACCGGTACAGAGTCAATATGGAGGCTATATACAGGGGGTACCGGTACAGAGTCAATGTGGAGACTATATACAGGGGGTACCGGTACAGAGTCAATGTGGAGGCTATATACAGGGGGTACCGGTACAGAGTCAATGTGGAGGCTATATACAGGGGGTACCAGTACAGAGTCAATATGGAGGCTATATACAGGGGGTACCGGTACAGAGTCAATGTGGAGACTATATACAGGGGGTACCGGTACAGAGTCAATGTGGAGGCTATATACAGGGTGTTACGGTACAGAGTCAATGTGGAGGCTATATACAGGGGGTACCGGTACAGAGTCAATGTGGAGACTATATACAGGGGGTACTGGTACAGAGTCAGTATGGAGACTATATACAGGGGGTACCGGTACAGAGTCAATGTGGAGGCTATATACAGGGGGTACCGGTACAGAGTCAGTATGGAGACTATATACAGGGTGTTACGGGACAGAGTCAATGTGGAGACTATATACAGGGGGGTACTAATACAGAGTCAATTTGGAGACTATATACAGGGGGTACCGGTACAGAGTCAATGTGGAGACTATATACAGGGGGTACCGGTACAGAGTCAATGTGGAGGCTATATACAGGGGGTACCGGTACAGAGTCAATGTGGAGACTATATACAGGGGGTACCGGTACAGAGTCAATGTGGAGACTATATACAGGGTGTTACGGTACAGAGTCAATGTGGAGACTATATACAGGGGGTACCGGTACAGAGTCAATGTGGAGGCTATATACAGGGGGTACCGGTACAGAGTCAATGTGGAGGCTATATACAGGGGGTACCGGTACAGAGTCAATGTGGAGACTATATACAGGGGGTACCGGTACAGAGTCAATGTGGAGGCTATATACAGGGGGTACCGGTACAGAGTCAATGTGGAGGCTATATACAGGGGGTACCGGTACAGAGTCAGTGTGGAGGCTATATACAGGGTGTTACGGTACAGAGTCAATGTGGAGACTATATACAGGGTGTTACGGTACAGAGTCAATGTGGAGGCTATATACAGGGTGTACCGGTACAGAGTCAGTATGGAGACTATATACAGGGTGTTACGGTACAGAGTCAATGTGGAGGCTATATACAGGGTGTTACGGTACAGAGTCAATGTGGAGACTATATACAAGGGGGTACCGGTACAGAGTCATTGTGGAGGCTATATACAGGGGGTACCGGTACAGAGTCAATGTGGAGACTATATACAAGGGGGTACCGGTACAGAGTCAATGTGGAGACTATATACAGGTGGGTACCGGTACAGAGTCAATGTGTGGGGGCTATATACAGGGGGTACCAGTACAGAGTCAGTGTGGAGGCTATATACAGGGGGTACCGGTACAGAGTCAGTGTGGAGGCTATATACAGGGTGTTACGGTACAGAGTCAATGTGGAGACTATATACAGGGTGTTACGGTACAGAGTCAATGTGGAGGCTATATACAGGGTGTTACGGTACAGAGTCAATGTGGAGGCTATATACAGGGGGTACTGGTACAGAGTCAATGTGGAGGCTATATACAGGGGGTACCGGTACAGAGTCAATGTGGAGGCTATATACAGGGGGTACCGGTACAGAGTCAATGTGGAGGCTATATACAGGGGGTACCGGTACAGAGTCAGTATGGAGGCTATATACAGGGGGTACCGGTACAGAGTCAATGTGGAGGCTATATACAGGGGGTACCGGTACAGAGTCAATGTGGAGGCTATATACAGGGGGTACTGGTACAGAGTCAGTGTGGAGACTATATACAGGGGGTACCGGTACAGAGTCAATGTGGAGGTTATATACAGGGGGTACCGGTACAGAGTCAGTATGGAGACTATATACAGGGGGTACCGGTACAGAGTCAATGTGGAGGCTATATACAGGGGGTACCGGTACAGAGTCAATGTGGAGGTCTTTATACAGGGGGTACCGGTACAGAGTCAGTATGGAGACTATATACAAGGGGGTACCGGTACAGAGTCATTGTGGAGGCTATATACAGGGGGTACCGGTACAGAGTCAATGTGGAGACTATATACAAGGGGGTACCGGTACAGAGTCAGTATGGAGACTATATACAAGGGGGTACCGGTACAGAGTCATTGTGGAGGCTATATACAGGGGGTACCGGTACAGAGTCAATGTGGAGACTATATACAAGGGGGTACCGGTACAGAGTCAATGTGGAGACTATATACAGGTGGGTACCGGTACAGAGTCAATGTGTGGGGGCTATATACAGGGGGTACCAGTACAGAGTCAGTGTGGAGGCTATATACAGGGGGTACCGGTACAGAGTCAGTGTGGAGGCTATATACAGGGTGTTACGGTACAGAGTCAATGTGGAGACTATATACAGGGTGTTACGGTACAGAGTCAATGTGGAGGCTATATACAGGGTGTACCGGTACAGAGTCAGTATGGAGACTATATACAGGGTGTTACGGTACAGAGTCAATGTGGAGGCTATATACAGGGTGTTACGGTACAGAGTCAATGTGGAGACTATATACAAGGGGGTACCGGTACAGAGTCATTGTGGAGGCTATATACAGGGGGTACCGGTACAGAGTCAATGTGGAGACTATATACAAGGGGGTACCGGTACAGAGTCAATGTGGAGACTATATACAGGTGGGTACCGGTACAGAGTCAATGTGTGGGGGCTATATACAGGGGGTACCAGTACAGAGTCAGTGTGGAGGCTATATACAGGGGGTACCGGTACAGAGTCAGTGTGGAGGCTATATACAGGGTGTTACGGTACAGAGTCAATGTGGAGACTATATACAGGGTGTTACGGTACAGAGTCAATGTGGAGGCTATATACAGGGTGTTACGGTACAGAGTCAATGTGGAGGCTATATACAGGGGGTACCGGTACAGAGTCAATGTGGAGACTATATACAGGTGGGTACCAGTACAGAGTCAATGTGGAGGCTATATACAGGGGGTACCGGTACAGAGTCAATGTGGAGGCTATATACAGGGGGTACCGGTACAGAGTCAATGTGGACGCTATATACAGGGGGTACCGGTACAGAGTCAATGTGGAGGCTATATACAGGGGGTACCGGTACAGAGTCAATGTGGAGACTATATACAGGGGGTACCGGTACAGAGTCAATGTGGAGGCTATATACAGGGGGTACCGGTACAGAGTCAATGTGGAGGCTATATACAGGGGGTACCGGTACAGAGTCAATATGGAGGCTATATACAGGGGGTACCGGTACAGAGTCAATGTGGAGACTATATACAGGGGGTACCGGTACAGAGTCAATGTGGAGGCTATATACAGGGGGTACCGGTACAGAGTCAATGTGGAGGCTATATACAGGGGGTACCAGTACAGAGTCAATATGGAGGCTATATACAGGGGGTACCGGTACAGAGTCAATGTGGAGACTATATACAGGGGGTACCGGTACAGAGTCAATGTGGAGGCTATATACAGGGTGTTACGGTACAGAGTCAATGTGGAGGCTATATACAGGGGGTACCGGTACAGAGTCAATGTGGAGACTATATACAGGGGGTACTGGTACAGAGTCAGTATGGAGACTATATACAGGGGGTACCGGTACAGAGTCAATGTGGAGGCTATATACAGGGGGTACCGGTACAGAGTCAGTATGGAGACTATATACAGGGTGTTACGGGACAGAGTCAATGTGGAGACTATATACAGGGGGGTACTAATACAGAGTCAATTTGGAGACTATATACAGGGGGTACCGGTACAGAGTCAATGTGGAGACTATATACAGGGGGTACCGGTACAGAGTCAATGTGGAGGCTATATACAGGGGGTACCGGTACAGAGTCAATGTGGAGACTATATACAGGGGGTACCGGTACAGAGTCAATGTGGAGACTATATACAGGGTGTTACGGTACAGAGTCAATGTGGAGACTATATACAGGGGGTACCGGTACAGAGTCAATGTTGAGGCTATATACAGGGGGTACCGGTACAGAGTCAATGTGGAGGCTATATACAGGGGGTACCGGTACAGAGTCAATGTGGAGACTATATACAGGGTGTTACGGTACAGAGTCAATGTGGAGACTATATACAGGGGGTACCGGTACAGAGTCAATGTGGAGGCTATATACAGGGGGTACCGGTACAGAGTCAATGTGGAGGCTATATACAGGGGGTACCGGTACAGAGTCAATGTGGAGACTATATACAGGGGGTACCGGTACAGAGTCAATGTGGAGGCTATATACAGGGGGTACCGGTACAGAGTCAATGTGGAGGCTATATACAGGGGGTACCGGTACAGAGTCAATGTGGAGACTATATACAGGGGGGTACCAGTACAGAGTCAATGTGGAGGCTATATACAGGGGGTACCGGTACAGAGTCAATGTGGAGACTATATACAGGGGGTACCGGTACAGAGTCAATGTGGAGGCTATATACAGGGGGTACCGGTACTGAGTCAATGTGGAGGCTATATACAGGTGGTACCAGTACAGAGTCAATGTGGAGACTATAGACAGGGGGTACCGGTACAGAGTCAATGTGGAGGCTATATACAGGGGGTACCGGTACAGAGTCAATGTGGAGACTATATACAGGGGGTACCGGTACAGAGTCAATGTGGAGGCTATATACAGTGGGTACCGGTACAGAGTCAATGTGGAGGCTATATACAGGGGGTACCGGTACAGAGTCAATGTGCGGAGGCACCGGTTAGTTGAGGTAGTATGTACATGTAGGTTATTAAAGTGACTATGCATAGATGATAACAGAGAGTGGCAGCGGTGTAAAAGAGGGGGGGGGGGGTCAATGCAACTAGTCTGGGGCATTTGATTAGATGTTCAGGATGTCACGATCGTCGTACGAGTGAGACCAAGGCGCAGCGTGAGTAGAGTTCCACATATTTTTTAATAAACTGAAAACTCACCAAAACAATGAAGCACAAACAAAACGTGAAGCTATACAAAAATAGTGCAGACAGGCAACTAAACATAGACAAGATCCCACAAACACAAATGAGGAAAATGGCTACCTAAATATGATCCCCCAACCAGAGACAACGATAAACAGCTGCCTCTGATTGGGAACCATATCAGGCTACTATAGAAATACAAAAACACCTAGATGGCCCACCCTAGTCACTATCAAGCCCCACACGCCCCAAAAAACACAGAGAATAAACAGCTTACTATGATCAGGCCAACATAAACACACCTAGATGACTCCACCCTAGTCACTATCACGCCCCAACCAACACAGAGAATAAACAGCTTACTATGATCAGGACAACATAAACACACCTAGATGACTCCACCCTAGTCACTATCACGCCCCAACCAACACAGAGAATAAACAGCTTACTATGGTCAGGACAACATAAACACACCTAGATGACTCCACCCTAGTCACTATCACGCCCCAACCAACACAGAGAATAAACAGCTTACTATGATCAGGACAACATAAACACACCTAGATGACTCCACCCTAGTCACTATCACGCCCCAACCAACACAGAGAATAAACAGCTTACTATGGTCAGGACAACATAAACACACCTAGATGACCCCACCCTAGTCACTATCACGCCACAACCAACACAGAGAATAAACAGCTTACTATGGTCAGGGCGTGACACAGGAGTCTTATGGCTTGGTAGAAGCTGTTTAGAAGCCTCTTGGACCTAGACTTGGTGCTCCGGTACCGCTTGCCGTGCGGTAGCAGATAGAACAGTCTATGACTAGGGTGGCTGGAGTCTTTGACAAGTTTTAGGGCATTCCTCTGACACCGCTTGGTATAATGGTCCTGGATGGCAGGAAGCTTGGCCCCAGTGATGTACTGGGCCGTTTGCACTACCCTCTGTAGTGCCTTGCGGTCGGAGGCTGAGCAGTTGCCATACCAGGCAGTGATGCAACCTGTCAGGATGCTCTCGATGGTGCAGCTGTAGAACCTTTTGAGGATCTGAGGACCCATGCCAAATCTTTTCAGTCTCCTGAGGGGGAATAGGTTTTGTCGTGCCCTATAGGCTGTCTTCATCGTTGACGGTGATCAGGCCTACCACCATTTTGTCATCAGCAAACTTAATGATGGTGTTGGAGTCGTGCCTGGCCGTGCAGTCATGGGTGAACAGGGAGTACAGGAGGGGACTGAGCACGCACCCCTGAGGTGCCTCTGTGTTGAGGATCAGCGTGGCAGATATGTTGTTACCTACCCTTACCATCTGGGGGCGGCCCGTCAGGAAGTCCAGGATCCAGTTGCAGAGGGAGGTGTTTAGTCCCAGGATCCTTAGCTTAGTGATGAGCTTTGTGGGTACTATGGTGTTGAACGCTAAGCTGTAGTCAATGAATAGTATTCTCACATAGGTGTTCCTATTTGTCCAGGTGGGAAAAGGGCAGTGTGGAGTGCAATTGAGATTGCGTCATCTGTGGATCTGTTGGGGCGGTATGCGAATTGGAGTGGGTATAGGGTGTCCGGGATGATGGTGTTGATGTGAGCCATGACCAGCCTTTCAAAACACTTCATGGCTACTGACGTGAGTGCTACGGGTCGGTAGTCATTTAGGCAGGTTACCTTCGCTTTCTTTGGGCACAGGTGGTCTGCTTGAAACATGTAGGAATTACAGACTGGGTCAGGGAGATGTTGAAAATGTCAGTGAAGACACTTGCCAGTTGGTACGCGCATGCTCTGAGTACACGTCCTGGTAATCCGTCTGGCCCCGTGGCCTTCTGAATGTTGACCTGTTTAAAGGTCTTGCTCAGATCGGCTACGGAGAGCGTTATCACACAGTCGTCCGGAACAGCTGGTGCTCTCATGCACGCTTCAGTGTTGCTTGCCTCGAAGCGAGCATAAACGATATTTAGCCTGTCTGGTAGGCTTGCGTCACTGGGCAGCTCGCGGCTGGGTTTACCTTTGTAGTCCGTAATAGTTTGCAAGCCCTGCCACATCCGACGAGCATCAGAGCCGGTGTAATAGAGCCGGCTACCAGATTGCTATAACATATGGCTTGTGTTCAAGAGCATCGAAACGACTGCAGGCGACTGCCTACTGCCTGATCTACAAATCATCTCGAATCATAAATAACACTCGTTATTATCTGTCGATCAGTCAGTCACAATTTTACAAAATGATTACATTTCCGGTTTTGATCCTCTCGAACACGGCCATTATCAAATCAAATGTATTTATATACATTTCGTACAGAACCCTGCTTGTGCTGTTACCTTGGCTTCAGAACCCTCCTTGGCAAGCCCTTCGTACATCAGCTGATATCTCAAAGTGCTGTACAGAAACTCGGCCTAAAACCCCAAACAGCAAGCAATGCAGGTGTAGAAGCACGGTGGCTAGGAAAAACTCCCTAGAAAGGCCAAAACCTAGGAAGAAACCTAGAGAGGAACCAGGCTATGAGGGGTGGCCAGTCCTCTTCTGGCTGTGCCGGGTGGAGATTATAACAGAACATGGCCAAGATGTTCAAATGTTCAAAAATGACCAGCATGGTCAAATAATAATAATCACAGTAGTTGTCGAGGGTGTGTGGTTAGATGATATGTAATATACCTACCCTTGGCATTGTAAGATCTGGCATGCTTCAACAACGTCTGGGCAGAGGAGAGCGCCCATTGGACTTGTTCGACATTGCAGCTGACATTGCAGGCGGCCCGCCGACTGACTGATCAAAACAAATCGCCTTGCATCTTAAAATAACTACTCCTTAATATTTGTAGATCAGTCAGTCACAAATCACCCGTGATATATTACGGTTTTGATGTTCTCGAACACGGCCAATTTCTTTAATAATTGACTAAACTACAAAAATGATCTAATAGAACTACACCCCCCAGATTGCTGCGCTGATGTATGTGATGTGACGTAGTTAGTCTTGTTTTTGGTAGGTTGTTTCGATTTCCGGTTATGTTCGTTGTTATCCAAATATTTGAATTAGAGCTAAGTGTGATTTTTTTTGTTTGGGACATTCAATAACATCCGAGTTGTGAGATTTAACCACCTATAGCGTTGTTAATTATTACATAGCTAGCTTATTACATATATAACTGGTTAACTAGCTAATTTGAAGTATAAGCGGTTGGCAATATTTGACTCTCGTTAGCCCAAGCTAGGTTAGCCCAAACAGATTACAACTGAACAGAAAGTGCAACAAACATGAGAAATCACAGCCAACTCCGCCAGTGAGCACTCAGGTAAAGTGACAACCTCAACAGCATATAGAAAAAATGTGTTTTTGTCTTGTTTTATTAACTGACATGTTTGTCTTTGACGTTTCTTTAACATAACTTCTGTTTGCTAACGTTAGCTAGTAAAGTATTATATAGTTGACTGACGTTAGTGACTACCTATAACAGTACAGTAGTTAGTTAGCTAGCTAACGTTAGCTGTCTCTGTAACGTTACGGATGCAATCAAAGATACGTATGTGGTGCTACATGAATGTTAACTAACTTACCTAGTAAGGTTAGTACTAACGTTAGTTAGTTAAAGTTGATGTAGTTAACTAGTTGGGTCGCTAACACCTTTTGATAAACTTCCAACTCGAGACTGACAACTTTCCCTGTGGAACTTGTTTTGCCAACGTTAGTTAGCTAACGCTAGTTAGCTAGAGTTGTCCACTCGTCTCATGAAGTTAAAGGCTAACTTACTAGTTAGTAACGTTAGTCATACAGTCATACAAACACACCCTCGTCTAACGTTAACTACATTCCTCATTTTCTACTATCGTCAACTCAGTAACTAGCTACATAAGTTGGCTACAAAAAAAAGTTTTAGAATTGAGTTCAAAAGTTTTTGTCGACCCCCCCAAAAATACTCGCTAGCTAACCGACAGCCCAAGTTCAGAACACCAATCCCATCCGCCGAGTTACTGTTCGGCTTGGAGTTGATTGCAGTAGCTATCGAATTAAACGTTTCTCTACATACACTTTGCCTGGACCTTGACATCTCTGCCGTGTGTGTTGGGGTGGTGCTGGTATATGTAATAGGTCCTGTCTGTGTTGGGGTGGTGCTGGGGTATATAATGGGTCCTGTCTGTCAGAGCAGTTCAAGGTATTAACCGTGTGTGTTGGGGTGGTGCTGGGTATATAATGGGTCCTGTCTGTCAGAGTAGTACAAGGTATTAACCGTGTGTGTTGGGGTATATAATGGGTCCTGTCTGTCAGAGCAGTACAAGGTATTAACCGTGTGTGTTGGGGTGGTGCTGGGGTATATAATGGGTCCTGTCTGTCAGAGTAGTACAAGGTATTAACCGTGTGTGTTGGGGTGGTGCTGGGGTATATAATGGGTCCTGTCAGAGTAGTACAAGGTATTAACCGTGTGTGTGTGTGTGTGTGTGTGTGTGTGTGTGTGTGTGTGTAGGGGGATGGTGTCGAGTGTTGCTGGTCAGTGTGTGTCTGTGAGCAGCGTGTCACTCAGGCAGTGTGATTGACTATGGCGGACAGAACTGACGACGATGACGTCATCCACCTGGTCAGCTTCAACATCCACCGCAGCCAAGGTAACAGCACAAACAGGGTTCTGAAGCCATGGTAACAGCACACACAGGGTTCTGAAGCCAAGGCAAGAGCACACACAGGCTATACAGTTAACTGTGTGTGTGTGTGTGTGTGTGTGTGTGTGTGTGTGTGTGTGTGTGTGTGTGTGTGTGTGTGTGTGTGTGTGTGTGTGTGTGTGTAGGTCGTCGGGAACGCAGGAGGAACTTCATCACCATATCAGATGACTCTGACGAGGAGCCGGTTACTCTGGACCCTGACGATGATGTCAGCATACTAGAGGTAACCTATAACCTCTGACCTCTCACCCTGTCCTGGTTTCTGACAAACCTGACGATGATGTCAGCATACTAGAGGTAACCTTTAACCTCTGACCTCTCACCCTGTCCTGGTGCCTGACCAGCCAGATGATGATGTCAGCGTACTAGAGGTAACCTTTAACCCCTGACCTCTCATCCTGTCCTGGTGTCTGACCAGCCAGATGATGATGTCAGCATACCAGAGGTAACCTTTAACCTCTGACCTCTCACCCTGTCCTGGTGCCTGACCAGCCAGATGATGATGTCAGCGTACTAGAGGTAACCTTTAACCCCTGACCTCTGACCTCTCACCCTGTCCTGGTGCCTGACCAGCCAGATGATGATGATAGCATACTAAAGGTAACCTTTAACCCCTGACCTCTGACCTCTCACCCTGTCCTGGTGTCTGACCAGCCAGATGATGATGATGTCAGCATACTAGAGGTAACCTTTAACCCCTGACCTCTGACCTCTCACCCTGTCCTGGTGCCTGACCAGCCGGATGATGATGATGTCAGCATACTAGCGGTAACCTTTCACCCCTGACCTTTAACTAGGGATGCAGATGTTGGTCAATTTTGCTGCCGACGATTCGACCCTCAATAACCGGTTACTAACGGTTACGTTAGTTTATGTTAGAGCCTAATTGAAAGAGGCAACGCTCCAAGCCAATCGTCTCACAGCTGAAAGGCTGCAGTATTATTGAACAAACAACTACTGTAACGAACCCTGTTAAACATCATTTACAATATAGCAATATGAAGCTGGGAGGCTGCAGTATTATTGAACAAACAACTACTGTAACGAACCCTGTTAAACATCATTTACAATATAGCAATATGAAGCTGGGAGGCTGCAGTATTATTGAACAAACAACTACTGTAACGAACCCTGTTAAACATCATTTACAATATAGCAATATGAAGCTGGGAGGCTGCAGTATTATTGAACATACAACTACTGTAACGAACCCTGTTAAACATCATTTACAATATAGCAATATGAAGCTGGGAGGCTGCAGTATTATTTAACATACAACTACTGTAACGAACCCTGTTAAACATCATTTACAATATAGCAATATGAAGCTGGGAGGCTGCAGTATTATTGAACAAACAACTACTGTAACGAACCCTGTTAAACATCATTTACAATATAGCTATATGAAGCTGGGAGGCTGCAGTATTATTGAACAAACAACTACTGTAACGAACCCTGTTAAACATCATTTACAATATAGCAATATGAAGCTGGGAGGCTGCAGTATTATTGAACAAACAACTACTGTAACGAACCCTGTTAAACATCATTTACAATATAGCAATATGAAGCTGGGAGGCTGCAGTATTATTTAACATACAACTACTGTAACGAACCCTGTTAAACATCATTTACAATATAGCAATATGAAGCTGGGAGGCTGCAGTATTATTGAACAAACAACTACTGTAACGAACCCTGTTAAACATCATTTACAATATAGCAATATGAAGCTGGGAGGCTGCAGTATTATTTAACATACAACTACTGTAACGAACCCTGTTAAACATAATTTACAATATAGCTATATGAAGCTGGGAGGATCCTCCTCTTATTAATCAATATGAAGCTGGGAGGCTCCTCTTGTTAATCAATATGAAGCTGGGAGGATCCTCTTGTTAATCAATACGAAGCTGGGAGGCTCCTCCTCTTGTTAATCAATATGAAGCTGGGAGGCTCCTCCTCTTGTTAATCAATATGAAGCTGGGAGGCTCCTCTTGTTAATCAATATGAAGCTGGGAGGATCCTTCTCTTGTTAATCAATACGAAGCTGGGAGTGTCCTCCTCTTGTTAATCAATATGAAGCTGGGAGGCTCCTCCTCTTGTTAATCAATATGATGCTGGGAGGATCCGCCTCTTGTTAATCAATATGATGCTGGGAGGATCCTCCTCTTGTTAATCAATATGAAGCTGGGAGGCTCCTCCTCTTGTTAATCAATATGAAGCTGGGAGGCTCCTCCTCTTGTTAATCAATATGAAGCTGGGAGGATCCTCCTCTTGTTAATCAATATGAACCTGGGAGGCTCCTCCTCTTGTTAATCAATATGAAGCTGGGAGGATCCTCTTGTTAATCAATATGAAGCTGGGAGGCTCCTCCTCTTGTTAATCAATATGAAGCTGGGAGGCTCCTCCTCTTGTTAATCAATATGAAGCTGGGAGGCTCCTCCTCTTGTTAATCAATATGAAGCTGGGAGGCTCCTCCTCTTGTTAATCAATATGAAGCTGGGAGGCTCCTCCTCTTGTTAATCAATATGAAGCTGGGAGGCTCCTCTTGTTAATCAATACGAAGCTGGGAGGCTCCTCCTCTTGTTAATCAATATGAAATTGGGAGGCTCCTCCTCTTGTTAATCAATATGAAGCTGGGAGGATCCTCCTCTTGTTAATCAATATGAAGCTGGGAGGCTCCTCTTGTTAATCAATATGAAGCTGGGAGGATCCTCCTCTTGTTAATCAATATGAAGCTGGGAGGCTCCTCTTGTTAATCAATATGAAGCTGGGAGGATCCTCCTCTTGTTAATCAATATGAAGCTGGGAGGCTCCTCCTCTTGTTAATCAATATGAAGCTGGGAGGATTCTCTTGTTAATCAATATGAAGCTGGGAGGCTCCTCCTCTTGTTAATCAATATGAAGCTGGGAGGCTCCTCCTCTTGTTAATCAATATGAAGCTGGGATCCTCCTCTTGTTAATCAATATGAAGCTGGGAGGCTCCTCCTCTTGTTAATCAATATGAAGCTGGGAGGCTCCTCCTCTTGTTAATCAATATGAAGCTGGGAGGCTCCTCTTGTTAATCAATATGATGCTGGGAGGCTCCTCCTCTTGTTAATCAATATGAAGCTGGGAGGCTCCTCCTCTTGTTAATCAATATAAAGCTGGGAGGCTCCTCTTGTTAATCAATATGAAGCTGGGAGGCTCCTCCTCTTGTTAATCAATATGAAGCTGGGAGGCTCCTCCTCTTGTTAATCAATATGAAGCTGGGAGGATCCTCCTCTTGTTAATCAATATGAAGCTGGGAGGCTCCTCCTCTTGTTAATCAATATGAAGCTGGGAGGCTCCTCCTCTTGTTAATCAATATGAAGCTGGGAGGCTCCTCCTCTTGTTAATCAATATGAAGCTGGGAGGCTCCTCCTCTTGTTAATCAATATGAAGCTGGGAGGCTCCTCCTCTTGTTAATCAATATGAAGCTGGGAGGCTCCTCCTCTTGTTAATCAATATGAAGCTGGGAGGCTCCTCCTCTTGTTAATCAATATGAAGCTGGGAGGCTCCTCCTCTTGTTAATCAATATGAAGCTGGGAGGCTCCTCCTCTTGTTAATCAATATGAAGCTGGGAGGCTCCTCCTCTTGTTAATCAATATGAAGCTGGGAGGCTCCTCTTGTTAATCAATATGAAGCTGGGAGGCTCCTCTTGTTAATCAATATGAAGCTGGGAGGATCCTCCTCTTGTTAATCAATATGAAGCTGGGAGGATCCTCCTCTTGTTAATCAATATGAAGCTGGGAGGATCCTCCTCTTGTTAATCAATATGAAGCTGGGAGGATCCTCCTCTTGTTAATCAATATGAAGCTGGGAGGATCCTCTTGTTAATCAATATGAAGCTGGGAGGCTCCTCTTGTTAATCAATATGAAGCTGGGAGGCTCCTCTTGTTAATCAATATGAAGCTGGGAGGCTCCTCTTGTTAATCAATATGAAGCTGGGAGGCTCCTCCTCTTGTTAATCAATATGAAGCTGGGAGGCTCCTCCTCTTGTTAATCAATATGAAGCTGGGAGGCTCCTCCTCTTGTTAATCAATATGAAGCTGGGAGGCTCCTCCTCTTGTTAATCAATATGAAGCTGGGAGGCTCCTCCTCTTGTTAATCAATATGAAGCTGGGAGGCTCCTCTTGTTAATCAATATGAAGCTGGGAGGAGCCTCTTGTTAATCAATACGAAGCTGGGAGGCTCCTCTTGTTAATCAATATGAAGCTGGGAGGCTCCCCCTCTTGTTAATCAATATGAAGCTGGGAGGCTCCTCCTCTTGTTAATCAATATGAAGCTGGGAGGCTCCTCCTCTTGTTAATCAATATGAAGCTGGGAGGCTCCTCCTCTTGTTAATCAATATGAAGCTGGGAGGCTCCTCCTCTTGTTAATCAATATGAAGCTGGGAGGATCCTCCTCTTGTTAATCAATATGAAGCTGGGAGGCTCCTCTTGTTAATCAATATGAAGCTGGGAGGCTCCGCCTCTTGTTAATCAATATGAAGCTGGGAGGCTCCTCCTCTTGTTAATCAATATGAAGCTGGGAGGCTCCTCCTCTTGTTAATCAATATGAAGCTGGGAGGATCCTCCTCTTGGTAATCAATATGAAGCTGGGAGGCTCCTCTTGTTAATCAATATGAAGCTGGGAGGCTCCTCCTCTTGTTAATCAATATGAAGCTGGGAGGATCCTCCTCTTGTTAATCAATATGAAGCTGGGAGGCTCCTCCTCTTGTTAATCAATATGAAGCTGGGAGGCTCCTCCTCTTGTTAATCAATATGAAGCTGGGAGGCTCCTCCTCTTGTTAATCAATATGAAGCTGGGAGGCTCCTCCTCTTGTTAATCAATATGAAGCTGGGAGGCTCCTCTTGTTAATCAATATGAAGCTGGGAGGCTCCTCCTCTTGTTAATCAATATGAAGCTGGGAGGCTCCTCCTCTTGTTAATCAATATGAAGCTGGGAGGCTCCTCCTCTTGTTAATCAATATGAAGCTGGGAGGCTCCTCCTCTTGGTAATCAATATGAAGCTGGGAGGCTCCTCTTGTTAATCAATATGAAGCTGGGAGGCTCCTCCTCTTGTTAATCAATATGAAGCTGGGAGGATCCTCCTCTTGTTAATCAATATGAAGCTGGGAGGCTCCTCCTCTTGTTAATCAATATGAAGCTGGGAGGCTCCTCCTCTTGTTAATCAATATGAAGCTGGGAGGATCCTCCTCTTGTTAATCAATATGAAGCTGGGAGGCTCCTCCTCTTGTTAATCAATATGAAGCTGGGAGGCTCCTCTTGTTAATCAATATGAAGCTGGGAGGCTCCTCCTCTTGTTAATCAATATGAAGCTGGGAGGCTCCTCCTCTTGTTAATCAATATGAAGCTGGGAGGCTCCTCCTCTTGTTAATCAATATGAAGCTGGGAGGCTCCTCCTCTTGTTAATCAATATGAAGCTGGGAGGCTCCTCCTCTTGTTAATCAATATGAAGCTGGGAGGCTCCTCCTCTTGTTAATCAATATGAAGCTGGGAGGCTCCTCTTGTTAATCAATATGAAGCTGGGAGGCTCCTCCTCTTGTTAATCAATATGAAGCTGGGAGGCTCCTCCTCTTGTTAATCAATATGAAGCTGGGAGGCTCCTCCTCTTGTTAATCAATATGAAGCTGGGAGGATCCTCCTCTTGTTAATCAATATGAAGCTGGGACGCTCCTCCTCTTGTTAATCAATATGAAGCTGGGACGCTCCTCCTCTTGTTAATCAATATGAAGCTGGGAGGCTCCTCCTCTTGTTAATCAATATGAAGCTGGGAGGCTCCTCCTCTTGTTAATCAATATGAAGCTGGGAGGCTCCTCCTCTTGTTAATCAATATGAAGCTGGGAGGATCCTCCTCTTGGTAATCAATATGAAGCTGGGAGGCTCCTCTTGTTAATCAATATGAAGCTGGGAGGCTCCTCCTCTTGTTAATCAATATGAAGCTGGGAGGATCCTCCTCTTGTTAATCAATATGAAGCTGGGAGGCTCCTCCTCTTGTTAATCAATATGAAGCTGGGAGGCTCCTCCTCTTGTTAATCAATATGAAGCTGGGAGGATCCTCCTCTTGTTAATCAATATGAAGCTGGGAGGCTCCTCCTCTTGTTAATCAATATGAAGCTGGGAGGCTCCTCCTCTTGTTAATCAATATGAAGCTGGGAGGCTCCTCCTCTTGTTAATCAATATGAAGCTGGGAGGCTCCTCCTGTTGTTAATCAATATGTAGCTGGGAGGCTCCTCTTGTTAATCAATATGAAGCTGGGAGGAGCCTCTTGTTAATCAATATGATTAACGCTGTCTGACGGGTGACATTATTCTGTTCGTATCTCTCGCCCCTCCCTCCCTCTCTCGCCCCTCCCTCTCTCTCTCGCCCCTCCCTCTCTCTCTCGCCCCTCCCTCTCTCTCACCTCTCTCTCTCGCCCCTCCCTCTCTCTCGCTCCCCTCCCTCTCTCTCTCGCTCCCCTCCCTCTCTCTCTCGCTCCCCTCCCTCTCTCTCTCGCTCCTCTCCCTCTCTCTCGCTCCTCTCCCTCTCTCTCTCGCTCCTCTCCCTCTCTCTCGCTCCTCTCCCTCTCTCTCTCGTGCCCCTCCTCTCTCTCTCGCTCCTCCCTCTCTCTCACCTCTCTCTCTCGCCCCTCCCTCTCTCTCACCTCTCTCTCTCGCCCCTCCCTCTCTCTCGCTCCCCTCCCTCTCTCTCTCGCTCCCCTCCCTCTCTCTCTCGCTCCCCTCCCTCTCTCTCTCGCTCCTCTCCCTCTCTCTCGCTCCTCTCCCTCTCTCTCTCGCTCCTCTCCCTCTCTCTCTCGCTCCTCTCCCTCTCTCTCTCGCTCCCCTCCCTCTCTCTCTCGCTCCTCTCCCTCTCTCTCGCTCCTCTCCCTCTCTCTCTCGTGCCCCTCCTCTCTCTCGCTCCCCTCCCTCTCTCTCTCGCTCCCCTCCCTCTTTCTCTCTGCAGCCCCTGAATCCGTCACGGCGACGTGTGATTCGTCCAGCAGCACTGTGGGGTGTGGCCTCTGAAGGCGATGGGCCAATCATAGAGCTAAAAGAGGTTGAGGGTCATCAGACTGCACCCCTTCCATCGAGGTCACAGTACAGAGAGAGAGACACCTCCGCCCCATCCACCTCACAGTACAGAGAGAGAGACTCCTCCGCCCCATCCACCTCACAGTACAGAGACAGAGACTCCTCCGCCCCATCCACCTCACAGTACAGAGAGAGAGACACCTCCGCCCCATCCACCTCACAGTACAGAGACACCTCCGCCCCATCCACCTCACAGTACAGAGACAGAGACACCTCCGCCCAATCCACCTCACAGTACAGAGACAGAGACTCCTCCGCCCCATCCACCTCACAGTACAGAGACAGAGACACCTCCGCCCCATCCACCTCACAGTACAGAGACACCTCCGCCCCATCCACCTCACAGTACAGAGACAGAGACTCCTCCGCCCAATCCACCTCACAGTACAGAGACAGAGACTCCTCCGCCCCATCCACCTCACAGTACAGAGAGAGAGACTCCTCCGCCCCATCCACCTCACAGTACAGAGAGAGAGACTCCTCCGCCCCATCCACCTCACAGTACAGAGACACCTCCGCCCCATCCACCTCACAGTACAGAGACAGAGACACCTCCGCCCCATCCACCTCACAGTACAGAGAGAGAGACACCTCCGCCCCATCCACCTCACAGTACAGAGAGAGAGACTCCTCCGCCCCATCCACCTCACAGTACAGAGAGAGAGACACCTCCGCCCCGTCCACCTCAACCCAGACCAGACCTCAACCCTTCACCAGGCCTGTCCTGCAGGAGGTCAAGTTAGTTTTGCTCCCTCAGGTCCAGCCTCCTGCACCTCCTCAGCCCCATGCCCGGCCCCGATCCCCCCTACAGCAGCTCCACCCTGGACCCCTCAACCAGCCCCGATCCCCCCTACAGCAGCTCCACCCTGGACCCCTCAACCAGCCTCAGCCCCGGCCCCGATCCCCCCTACAGCAGCTCCACCCTGGACCCCTCAACCAGCCCCATGCCCGGCCCCGATCCCCCCTACAGCAGCTCCACCTTGGACCCCTCAACCAGCCCCATGGCCGTCCCAGATCCCCCCTACAGCAGCTCCACCATAGGCCCCTCAACCAGCCCCGATCCCCCCTACAGCAGCTCCACCCTGGACCCCTCAACCAGCCCCATGGCCGTCCCCGATCCCCCCTACAGCAGCTCCACCCTGGACCCCTCAACCAGCCCCATGGCCGTCCCCGATCCCCCCTACAGCAGCTCCACCCTGGACCCCTCAACCAGCCCCCCCTGGAGCCCCAGGCTCTCCTCCTAACCCAGCCCCCCCTGGAGCCCCAGGCTCTCCTCCTAACCCATGCCTTCCAGATGCAACAACCCAGAACCCTTCATCTCCAACCTGTTCCCCAGGTCGCTCCCCAGCCCGTGCCCACTCCCCAACGGTGGCCTGCGGGCCCCTGTGGCGTCCCTGCCCCCGCCGTGCTGATAGCTGCTGCCCCCGAGCGTCTGGGCCCCCCAGAGACCGGCCATCGGATCACCCTGGGCAGCCAGACTCCTGGGGGCCTCGACCCCCGACCCGGAGCCCCGCTGCTGACACACAACCGCCCTCTGCCCCTGGAGCCACAGGTGGTGGTCGACCGGCCAGCCACTCAACCTCCCTTCCCCATCCCAGCTCTCGCTGTTCCCCTGAACCCTAACCCCATAGTCCCAGCCCCTGTCGTCCCAGTCGTCCCAGTCGTCCCCAGGGCAGCGGAGGAGAGGGCAGGTCCCTCAGTCCAACAGGAGGTCCAGGAACCAGAGAGACCTCAGCTGCAGCCCCACGTCAGAGCACTGGTCAGAGGAGTGGTGAGTAGTACAGACACACCACAACTCTACTCATAGTTACCCTCACTTCTAATGGACAGTTACATCTAGTATGTCTATAACCCTCTCCTCTCTACTCATAGTTACCCTCACTTCTAATGGACAGTTACATCTAGTATGTCTATAACCCTCTCCTCTCTACTGATAGTTACCCTCACTTCTAATGGACAGTTACATCTAGTATGTCTATAACCCTCTCCTCTCTACTGATAGTTACCCTCACTTCTAATGGACAGTTACATCTAGTATGTCTATAACCCTCTCCTCTCTACTGATAGTTACCCTCACTTCTAATGGACAGTTACATCTAGTATGTCTATAACCCTCTCCTCTCTACTCATAGTTACCCTCACTTCTAATGGACAGTTACATCTAGTATGTCTATAACCCTCTCCTCTCTACTGATAGTTACCCTCACTTCTAATGGACAGTTACATCTAGTATGTCTATAACCCTCTCCTCTCTACTGATAGTTACCCTCACTTCTAATGGACAGTTACATATAGTATGTCTATAACCCTCTCCCTCTCCCTCTCCCTCTTCCCCTCCCTCTCCCTCTCCCTCTTCCCCTCCCTCTTCCTCTTCCTCTATTCTCCCCTCTTCCTCTTCCTCTCCTCTTCTTCTTCTTCTTCTTCTTCTCCTCTCCTCTCCTCTCCTCTCCTCTCCTCTCCTCTCTACCCCCTCTCCTCTCTCCTCTCCTCTCCCTCTCCCTCTCCTCTCTCCTCTCTACCCCCTCTCCTCTCTCCTCTCCTCTCCCTCTCCCTCTCCTCTCTCCTCTCTACCCCCTCTCCTCTCTCCTCTCCTCTCCCTCTCCTCTCTCCTCTCTACCCCCTCTCCTCTCTCCTCTCCTCTCCCTCTCCCTCTCCTCTCTCCTCTCTACCCCCTCTCCCTCTCCCTCTCCTCTCTCCTCTCTACCCCCTCTCCTCTCTCCTCTCCTCTCCCTCTCCCTCTCCTCTCTCCTCTCTACCCCCTCTCCTCTCTCCTCTCCCTCTCCCTCTCCCTCTCCTCTTCCTCCCCTCTTCCCTCTCCTCTTCCTCTTCCTCTCCAGGTGGATCTGTTTCCTGATGTCCAGGAGAACTATGTAGCAGAACTGATCCAGACCAATGACCTGAAAGATCTCAATGTGTAAGAACTACAACTATCTCCATGACTACCACTGACCTGTAAGAACTACAACTATCTCCATGACTACCACTGACCTGAAAGATCTCAATGTGTAAGAACTACAACTATCTCCATGACTACCACTGACCTGTAAGAACTACAACTATCTCCATGACTACCACTGACCTGAAAGATCTCAATGTGTAAGAACTACAACTATCTCCATGACTACCACTGACCTGTAAGAACTACAACTATCTCCATGACTACCACTGACCTGAAATATATCAATGTGTAAGAACTACAACTATCTCCATGACTACCACTGACCTGACAGACATCAATGTGTAAGAACTACAACTATCTCCATGACTACCACTGACCCGTAAGAACTACAACTATCTCCATGACTACCACTGACCTGAAAGAACTACAACTATCTCCATGACTACCACTGACCTGAAAGAACTACAACTATCTCCATGACTACCACTGACCTGAAAGAACTACAACTATCTCCATGACTACCACTGACCTGTAAGAACTACACCTATCTCCATGACTACCACTGACCTGAAAGATCTCTATGTGTAAGAACTACAACTATCTCCATGACTACCACTGACCTGTAAGAACTACAACTATCTCCATGACTACCACTGACCTGAAAGATCTCAATGTATAAGAACTACAACTATCTCCATGACTACCACTGACCTGTAAGATCTCAATGTATAAGAACTTCAACTATCTCCATGACTACCACTGACCTGAAAGATCTCAATGTATAAGAACTACAACTATCTCCATGACTACCACTGACCTGAAAGATCTCAATGTGTTAGAACTACAACTATCTCCATGACTACCACCGACCTGACAGACCTCAATGTGTAAGAACTACAACTATCTCCATGACTACCACTGACCTGACAGACCTCAATGTGTAAGAACTACAACTATCTCCATGACTACCACTGACCTGACAGATCTCAATGTGTTAGAACTACAACTATCTCCATGACTACCACTGACCTTCTCTTACAAACAGTGAGTTAGCTGATAGCTACCTGACTGTGAAACAGTTTTACTTCCTATGACTGTGATATGTGGTGGTCTCACCTAGCTCTGGATAAGAGTGTCTGCTAAATGACTAAAATATAAATCTCCTGCTATTCAGTTTTCTCTCTCTCTCTCTCTCTCTCTGTGTGTGTGTGTGTGTGTGTGTCCCAGTATCTGTAACATGTTGCTGGAGAACCCAGCCGTCCCTCAGAGAAAGAGTTCAGTCTCCGTGGCTCATAGCAGCATCCTGCTGGAACCCTGCGACGACGTCTCACAGGTAAGGACGTGTGTTAACCTTGTGTGTTAACTGGGGAACGGTTATTCACTATCCCAACAGGGACGTGTGTTAACCCTGTGTGTTAACTGGGGAACGGTTCTTCACTATCCCAACAGGGACGTGTGTTAACCCTGTGTGTTAACTGGGGAACGGTTCTTCACTATCCCAACAGGGACGTGTGTTAACCCTGTGTGTTACCTGGGGAACGGTTCTTCACTATCCCAACAGGGACGTGTGTTAACTGGGGAACGGTTCTTCACTATCCCAACAGGGACGTGTGTTAACCCTGTGTGTTAACTGGGGAACGGTTCTTCACTATCCCAACAGGGACGTGTGTTAACCCTGTGTGTTACCTGGGGAACGGTTCTTCACTATCCCAACAGGGACGTGTGTTAACTGGGGAACGGTTCTTCACTATCCCAACAGGGACGTGTGTTAACCCTGTGTGTTAACTGGGGATGGGTTATTCACTATCCCAACAGGGACGTGTGTTAACCCTGTGTGTTAACTGGGGAACGGTTCTTCACTATCCCAACAGGGACGTGTGTTAACCCTGTGTGTTAACTGGGGAACGGTTCTTCACTATCCCAACAGGGACGTGTGTTAACCCTGTGTGTTACCTGGGGAACGGTTCTTCACTATCCCAACAGGGACGTGTGTTAACCCTGTGTGTTAACTGGGGAACGGTTCTTCACTATCCCAACAGGGACGTGTGTTAACCCTGTGTGTTAACTGGGGATGGGTTCTTCACTATCCCAACAGGGACGTGTGTTAACCCTGTGTGTTAACTGGGGATGGGTTATTCACTATCCCAACAGGGACGTGTGTTAACCCTGTGTGTTAACTGGGGATGGGTTCTTCACTATCCCAACAGGGACATGTGTTAACCCTGTGTGTTAACTGGGGAACGGTTATTCACTATCCCAACAGGGACGTGTGTTAACCCTGTGTGTTAACTGGGGAACGGTTCTTCACTATCCCAACAGGGACGTGTGTTAACCCTGTGTGTTAACTGGGGAACGGTTCTTCACTATCCCAACAGGGACGTGTGTTAACCCTGTGTGTTAACTGGGGAACGGTTCTTCACTATCCCAACAGGGACGTGTGTTAACCCTGTGTGTTAACTGGGGATGGGTTCTTCACTATCCCAACAGGGACGTGTGTTAACCCTGTGTGTTAACTGGGGAACGGTTCTTCACTATCCCAACAGGGACATGTGTTAACCCTGTGTGTTAACTGGGGAACGGTTATTCACTATCCCAACAGGGACGTGTGTTAACCCTGTGTGTTAACTGGGGATGGGTTATTCACTATCCCAACAGGGACGTGTGTTAACCCTGTGTGTTAACTGGGGAACGGTTCTTCACTATCCCAACAGGGACGTGTGTTAACCCTGTGTGTTAACTGGGGAACGGTTCTTCACTATCCCAACAGGGACGTGTGTTAACCCTGTGTGTTAACTGGGGATGGGTTCTTCACTATCCCAACAGGGACATGTGTTAACCCTGTGTGTTAACTGGGGAACGGTTCTTCACTATCCCAACAGGGACGTGTGTTAACCCTGTGTGTTAACTGGGGATGGGTCATTCACTATCCCAACAGGGACGTGTGTTAACCCTGTGTGTTAACTGGGGAACGGTTCTTCACTATCCCAACAGGGACGTGTGTTAACCCTGTGTGTTAACTGGGGAACGGTTCTTCACTATCCCAACAGGGACGTGTGTTAACCCTGTGTGTTAACTGGGGAACGGTTCTTCACTATCCCAACAGGGACGTGTGTTAACCCTGTGTGTTAACTGGGGATGGGTTATTCACTATCCCAACAGGGACGTGTGTTAACCCTGTGTGTTAACTGGGGATGGGTCATTCACTATCCCAACAGGGACGTGTGTTAACCCTGTGTGTTAACTGGGGATGGGTTATTCACCATCCCTAGTTAACCCATCCCTAGTTAACCCATCCCTAGTTAACCCATCCCTAGTGTTAACCCATCCCTAGTGTTAACCCATCCCTAGTTAACCCATCCCTAGTGTTAACCCATCCCTAGTGTTAACCCATCCCTGGTTAACCCATCCCTAGTGTTAACCCATCCCTAGTTAACCCATCCCTAGTTAACCCATCCCTAGTGTTAACCCATCCCTAGTGTTAACCCATCCCTAGTGTTAACCCATCCCTAGTTAACCCATCCCTAGTTAACCCATCCCTAGTGTTAACCCATCCCTAGTGTTAACCCATCCCTAGTGTTAACCCATCCCTAGTGTTAACCCATTCCTAGTTAACCCATCCCTAGTGTTAACCCATCCCTAGTGTTAACCCATCCCTAGTGTTAACCCATCCCTAGTCTTAACCCATCCCTAGTGTTAACCCATCCCTAGTTAACCCATCCCTAGTTAACCCATCCCTAGTTAACCCATCCCTAGTGTTAACCCATCCCTAGTTAACCCATCCCTAGTGTTAACCCATCCCTAGTTAACCCATCCCTAGTGTTAACCCATCCCTAGTTAACCCATCCCTAGTTAACCTATCCCTAGTTAACCCATCCCTAGTGTTAACCCATCCCTAGTGTTAACCCATCACTAGTTAACCCATCACTAGTTAACCCATCCCTAGTTAACCCATCCCTAGTTAACCCATCCCTAGTGTTAACCCATCCCTAGTGTTAACCCATCACTAGTTAACCCATCCCTAGTTAACCCATCCCTAGTGTTAACCCATCCCTAGTGTTAACCCATCACTAGTTAACCCATCCCTAGTTAACCCATCCCTAGTGTTAACCCATCACTAGTTAACCCATCACTAGTTAACCCATCACTAGTTAACCCATCCCTAGTTAACCCATCCCTAGTGTTAACCCATCCCTAGTGTTAACCCATCACTAGTTAACCCATCACTAGTTAACCCATCCCTAGTGTTAACCCATCCCTAGTGTTAACCCATCCCTAGTGTTAACCCATCCCTAGTTAACCCATCCCTAGTTAACCCATCCCTAGTTAACCCATCCCTAGTGTTAACCCATCCCTAGTTAACCCATCCCTAGTTAACCCATCCCTAGTGTTAACCCATCCCTAGTTAACCCATCCCTAGTTAACCCATCCCTAGTGTTAACCCATCCCTAGTTAACCTATCCCTAGTTAACCCATCCCTAGTGTTAACCCATCCCTAGTGTTAACCCATCCCTAGTGTTAACCCATCCCTAGTGTTAACCCATCCCTAGTTAACCCATCCCTAGTTAACCCATCCCTAGTGTTAACCCATCCCTAGTGTTAACCCATCCCTAGTGTTAACCCATCCCTAGTGTTAACCCATCCCTAGTGTTAACCCATCCCTAGTGTTAACCCATCCCTAGTGTTAACCCATCCCTAGTGTTAACCCATCCCTAGTGTTAACCCATCCCTAGTGTTAACCCATCCCTAGTTAACCCATCCCTAGTTAACCCATCCCTAGTGTTAACCCATCCCTAGTGTTAACCCATCCCTAGTGTTAACCCATCCCTAGTGTTAACCCATCCCTAGTGTTAACCCATCCCTAGTTAACCCATCCCTAGTTAACCCATCCCTAGTGTTAACCCATCCCTAGTGTTAACCCATCCCTAGTGTTAACCCATCCCTAGCGTTAACCCATCCCTAGCGTTAACCCATCCCTAGCGTTAACCCATCCCTAGTGTTAACCCATCCCTAGTGTTAACCCATCCCTAGTGTTAACCCATCCCTAGTGTTAACCCATCCCTAGTGTTAACCCATCCCTAGTGTGAAACCCATCCCTAGTGTTAGCCCATCCCTAGTTAACCCATCCCTAGTTAACCCATCCCTAGTTAACCCATCCCTAGTTAACCCATCCCTAGTGTTAACCCATCCCTAGTGTTAACCCATCCCTAGTGTTAACCCTGTCTCTCTCTGTAGTCTGCAGAGGGCCTGTTTGACTACGGGTCATCCCTAGTTAACCCATCCCTAGTGTTAGCCCATCCCTAGTTAACCCATCCCTAGTTAACCCATCCCTAGTGTTAACCCATCCCTAGTGTTAACCCATCCCTAGTGTTAACCCTGTCTCTCTCTGTAGTCTGCAGAGGACCTGTTTGACTACGGGCCATCCCTAGTGTTAACCCTCTCTCTCTCTGTAGTCTGCAGAGGACCTGTTTGACTACGGGTCATCCCTAGTTAACCCATCCCTAGTGTTAACCCATCCCTAGTTAACCCATCCCTAGTGTTAACCCTCTCTCTCTCTGTAGTCTGCAGAGGACCTGTTTGACTACGGGTCGTCCCTAGTGTTAACCCTCTCTCTCTCTCTGTAGTCTGCAGAGGACCTGTTTGACTACGGGTCGTTGAGTCAGGTGGGTCCGGAGGCGGCGATGCAGGCAGCTGACCTCTTGATGGGAGACTTCAGGATGATTTCCTGTCAGGACATCAAATGGAGCCTCAACGCCATGAAGGGGCACTACGCAATCACACGCAAGGTACGCTCAGGCCTCACTCGGCGTCTCTCTCTGTGTGTTTCAGGCCTCACTCGGCGTGTCTCTCTCTCTGTGTGTTTCAGGCCTCACTCGGCGTGTCTCTCTCTCTCTCTGTGTGTGTTTCAGGCCTCACTCAGCGTGTCTCTCTCTCTGTGTGTTTCAGGCCTCACTCGGCGTCTCTCTCTGTGTGTTTCAGGCCTCACTCGGCGTCTCTCTCTGTGTGTTTCAGGCCTCACTCGGCGTCTCTCTCTGTGTGTTTCAGGCCTCACTCGGCGTCTCTCTCTGTGTGTTTCAGGCCTCACTCGGCGTCTCTCTCTGTGTGTTTCAGGCCTCACTCGGTGTCTCTGTGTGTTTCAGGCCTCACTCGGCGTGTCTCTCTCTCTGTGTGTTTCAGGCCTCACTCGGCGTGTCTCTCTCTCTGTGTGTTTCAGGCCTCACTCGGCGCGTCTCTCTCTCTCTCTCTGTGTGTTTCAGGCCTCACTCGGCGCGTCTCTCTCTCTCTCTGTGTGTTTCAGGCCTCACTCGGCGCGCCTCTCTCTCTCTCTGTGTGTTTCAGGCCTCACTCGGCGCGCCTCTCTCTCTCTCTGTGTGTTTCAGGCCTCACTCGGCGTCTCTCTCTCTCTCTCTGTGTTTCAGG
Organism: Salvelinus fontinalis; assembly: GCF_029448725.1. Classification (NCBI taxonomy): domain Eukaryota; kingdom Metazoa; phylum Chordata; class Actinopteri; order Salmoniformes; family Salmonidae; genus Salvelinus; species Salvelinus fontinalis. The sequence continues at coordinate 86,313 of NW_026600519.1, forward strand.
CCTCACTCGGCGTGTCTCTGTGTGTGTGTTTCAGGCCTCACTCGGTGTCTCTCTCTGTGTGTTTCAGGCCTCACTCGGTGTCTCTCTCTGTGTGTTTCAGGCCTCACTAGTCGTCTCTCTCTCTCTGTGTGTTTCAGGCCTCACTCGGCGTCTCTCTCTCTCTGTGTGTTTCAGGCCTCACTCGGCGTCTCTCTCTCTCTGTGTGTTTCAGGCCTCACTCGGCGTGTCTCTGTGTGTGTGTTTCAGGCCTCACTCGGCGTCTCTCTCTCTGTGTGTTTCAGGCCTCACTCGGCGTGTCTCTCTGTGTGTTTCAGGCCTCACTCGGTGTCTCTCTCTGTGTGTTTCAGGCCTCACTCGGCGTGTCTCTCTGTGTGTTTCAGGCCTCACTCGACGTGTCTCTCTCTCTGTGTGTTTCAGGCCTCACTCGGCGTGTCTCTCTCTCTGTCTGTTTCAGGCCTCACTCGGCGTGTCTCTCTCTCTCTGTGTGTTTCAGGCCTCACTCGGCGCGTCTCTCTCTCTCTGTGTGTTTCAGGCCTCACTCGGTGTCTCTCTGTGTGTTTCAGGCCTCACTCGGCGTGTCTCTCTCTCTGTGTGTTTCAGGCCTCACTCGACGTGTCTCTCTCTCTGTGTGTTTCAGGCCTCACTCGACGTGTCTCTCTCTCTGTGTGTTTCAGGCCTCACTCGGCGTGTCTCTCTCTCTGTCTGTTTCAGGCCTCACTCGGCGTGTCTCTCTCTCTCTGTGTGTTTCAGGCCTCACTCGGCGCGTCTCTCTCTCTCTGTGTGTTTCAGGCCTCACTCGACGTGTCTCTCTGTGTGTTTCAGGCCTCACTCGGCGTGTCTCTCTCTCTGTGTGTTTCAGGCCTCACTCGGCGTCTCTCTCTCTCTCTCTGTGTTTCAGGCCTCACTCGGCGTGTCTCTGTGTGTGTTTCAGGCCTCACTCGGCGTCTCTCTCTCTCTGTGTGTTTCAGGCCTCACTCGGCGTCTCTCTCTCTCTCTGTGTGTTTCAGGCCTCACTCGGCGTCTCTCTCTCTCTGTGTGTTTCAGGCCTCACTCGGCGTGTCTCTGTGTGTGTGTTTCAGGCCTCACTCGGCGTCTCTCTCTCTCTCTGTGTTTCAGGCCTCACTCGGCGTGTCTCTCTCTGTGTGTTTCAGGCCTCACTCGGCGTCTCTCTCTCTCTCTGTGTTTCAGGCCTCACTCGGCGTGTCTCTCTCTGTGTGTTTCAGGCCTCACTCGGTGTCTCTCTCTGTGTGTTTCAGGCCTCACTCGGCGTGTCTCTCTGTGTGTTTCAGGCCTCACTCGAACGTGTCTCTCTGTGTGTTTCAGGCCTCACTCGGCGTGTCTCTCTCTCTGTGTGTTTCAGGCCTCACTCGGCGTGTCTCTCTCTCTGTCTGTTTCAGGCCTCACTCGGCGTGTCTCTCTCTCTCTGTGTGTTTCAGGCCTCACTCGGCGCGTCTCTCTCTCTCTGTGTTTCAGGCCTCACTCGACGTGTCTCTCTGTGTGTTTCAGGCCTCACTCGGCGTGTCTCTCTCTCTGTGTGTTTCAGGCCTCACTCGGCGTGTCTCTCTGTGTGTTTCAGGCCTCACTCGGCGTGTCTCTCTCTCTGTGTTCCAGGCCTCACTCGGCGTGTCTCTCTCTCTGTGTTTCAGGCCTCACTCGGCGTGTCTCTCTCTCTGTGTTTCAGGCCTCACTCGGCGTGTCTCTCTCTCTGTGTGTTTCAGGCCTCACTCGGCATCTCTCTCTCTCTGTGTGTTTCAGGCCTCACTCGGCGTCTCTCTCTGTGTGTTTCAGGCCTCACTCAGCGTCTCTCTCTCTCTGTGTGTTTCAGGCCTCACTCGGCGTGTCCCTCTCTGTGTGTTTCAGGCCTCACTCGTCGTGTCTCTCTGTGTGTTTCAGGCCTCACTCAGCGTCTCTCTCTCTCTGTGTGTTTCAGGCCTTATGTGAAGCGGTGAAGCAGTTTCAGGACTCTGAGTCGTTAGAGAAGAGGAGACGCAGGAGACACACTGCTGAACGCTGCTATATAGACTTCAAGTATCAACACGGTGAGTTACAGTGGCCATTTTGTTTTGCTAACATAAACACCGCTAACTACCTTTCAGGATCATGGTTATTTACATCGATCCAGTGGCCATTTTGTTTTGTTAAGACATGGGCGCTAACATAAACACCGCTAACTACGTTTCAGGATCATAGTTATTTACATCAATTTACGTCAGTCTGCTAAGCTGAGACACAGTGAGAATACCTTTTATTCAGCCAGGACCTGTCTGCTAAGCTGAGACAGAGACCCAGTGAGAATACCTTCCAATCAGCCAGGACCTGTCTGCTAAACTGAGACAGAGACCCAGTGAGAATACCTTCCATTCAGCCAGGACCTGTCTGCTAAACTAAGACAGAAACCCAGTGAGAATACCTTCCATTCAGCCAGGAACTGTCTGCTAAGCTGAGACATAGACCCAGTGAGAATACCTTCCATTCAGCCAGGACCTGTCTGCTAAACTAAGACAGAGACCCAGTGAGAATACCTTCCATTCAGCCAGGACCTGTCTGCTAAGCTGAGACATAGACCCAGTGAGAATACCTTCCATTCAGCCAGGACCTGTCTGCTAAACTGAGACAGAGACCCAGTGAGAATACCTTCCATTCAGCCAGGACAGAGACCCAGTGAGAATACCTTCCATTCAGCCAGGACCTGTCTGCTAAGCTGAGACAGAGACCCAGTGAGAATACCTTCCATTCAGCCAGGACCTGTCTGCTAAACTGAGACAGAGACCCAGTGAGAATACCTTCCATTCAGCCAGGACCTGTCTGCTAAACTGAGACAGAGACCCAGGGAGAATACCTTCCATTCAGCCAGGACCTGTCTGCTAAACTGAGACAGAGACCCAGTGAGAATACCTTCCATTCAGCCAGGACCTGTCTGTTAAGCTGAGACCCAGTGAGAATACCTTCCATTCAGCCAGGACCTGTCTGCTATGCTGAGACCCAGGGAGAATACCTTCCATTCAGCCAGGACAGAGACCCAGTGAGAATACCTTCCATTCAGCCAGGACAGAGACCCAGGGAGAATACCTTCCATTCAGCCAGGACCTGTCTGCTAAACTGAGACAGAGACCCAGGGAGAATACCTTCCATTCAGCCAGTACCTGTCTGCTAAACTGAGACAGAGACCCAGTGAGAATACCTTCCATTCAGCCAGGACCTGTCTGCTAAGCTGAGACAGACCCAGTGAGAATACCTTCCATTCAGCCAGGACCTGTCTGCTAAGCTGAGACAGAGACCCAGTGAGAATACCTTCCATTCAGCCAGGACAGAGACCCAGTGAGAATACCTTCCATTCAGCCAGGACAGAGACCCAGGGAGATTACCTTCCATTCAGCCAGGACCTGTCTGCTAAGCTGAGACAGAGACCCAGTGAGAATACCTTCCATTCAGCCAGGACAGAGACCCAGTGAGAATACCTTCCATTCAGCCACTGGATGAAGAGAGGATTAAATCTCAGCTCCACTTCCACCGAGAGGAGGACGAAGGTGGGGTGGGGGGTGGCGATGAGCACACTGTAGTTTTACATAGTGATTCCTAAAAGCAGATCATCCTAAATTGAGACATTGTCCCCCCCCCCCCCCCCCCCCCCCCCCCAATACAATGTCTACTCTACTTTCCCCAAGCAACTTATTCTCTGTGGAGTAAT